>NW_020291033.1:0-244594 GCF_003184525.1 Aspergillus sclerotioniger CBS 115572
GGGTTGGGGGGGGGGGGGGGGGGGCGTACGTCGGTGCTGGCTGCGGGGAGGGCTTGTCTTCCATTTTTGGTGGTGATGTGGTGATGGTGATGGAATTGGAATTGCAATTGGGGTGTGGTTGAGGTTGGAGTGTGGTTGTAGGTAGAGGGAGAGGGAGAGGGAGGGGTGGGGGTGTAGTTATAGTCGTCAGTCACTTAGATAAGTAGAGAGAGGGGCGGCGTGGGGGGAACCAGACGGAGACGGAGATACGGAGGAGATGGAGATTACATAAAACATCACATGATGATATTTGGGGGTGGAATTATTAATAGGGATGGTTGTTATTAGATAAGCCTAGGAGTTGGGTTGTTTTCAGTTGGCTCGGTGAAGGGGATTACTTGGGGGTATGGAGGCCATGATGATGGTTGATAAAGAGAAGGAGAAGTTTCAAGTCAGCCTTATACTCTCGTAAGCGTGGTGTTTAGGAGGTGTGTGACGATGTGGTTGCCGGGTTAGGGAAAAGATAAGCGGTATCAACGAGTCTATCAAACTAGTAGTCATCAAGCATATTGCATTGTTGGTATGTGAGGAGTGAGGATCTGTTTGAAAGTATGGCCACTTGCCTTTCGATTCACTTGAGACACTCAGTCATATTTCTGGGCTGCTGGTTAGTTGCCGTCTTGACACATCCTCCCTGGTAGACATCGTGGTTGCGGTGATTTCGCCATGGTGGACAATGTGCAAGCAAAAACTATCAGAAAACATCCTATAGGAAAATGCCTCGATCGCTTTCGAACCTCGTTTGAGATGATATGTGAAGCCAGAGACCTCTCTTGCACACTTGACACACTTCACCACCTTGCCCAAGGAAAGACAACCTGTCCATTTCCCCCTTCCTACCTGTCCTCCATCTGACTGACGTACAGATATCAAAAATCTTACTCTCGATCTCTTGTTCACTATCTGTTCTTGCCAACAAGTCGGACAGCGAGATATGGGATCATGTCTACAAGGCAGTTACCGATCCCACAGTCACTACGAAAGACGGCCAGCGATATATTGAGATAGACAAGGACGGTCAGATCGAGCGTCTTGTCATTGACGGACTGATCACCCGGGCACCTTGCGCAGGCCGAGCAACTGCTTGCTGGAAAGCGCATCGTGAGGAAGACCCGGGTGCCCCGCTGGTCATTAAGGATTCTTGGCAGGACATGACGCACGACGAAGGCGAATTTCTCCGAGAAGCGACCGATAAAGGCGTGGTTAATGTCGCCAGGTATTATTATCATGCGACGGTTCAGGTACATGGGGAGGTTGATACTCGAGGAGGTCTGGACAGCATGACAACGGGCGATTATCAGCTGGAAATATCATCTGCTGCCTCTTTGCCATCTAGTAAACGATCTCGTTCGGCATCCCGAAACACTCTGCAAACCCGAGTATATCGGCGTGTCATTCTGCGCGACTATGGCCGACCGATTTACGAAGCAAGTACCCGGCCGGCATTTCTTGCGGCGCTCGAGGGTTGCATTTCAGGACACGAGTCTTTGCACCGGGCAGGGATTCTCCATCGAGATATCCCCATCAACAATCTCATGATCAACGAGGATGAAAAAAATCCTTCCTGGCCCGCGTTCTTGATTGACCTCGATCTTGCCATCAGGGATGGTGCTTCCAAGACAGATAAGAGCAAGGGCACGAGAGCTTTCATGGCAATTGGCGCGCTCATGGGCGAGCAACATTCCTTTATGCACGACCTGGAGTCCTTCTTTTGGGTGATCTTCTGGATATGCATCCACTACGAAGGGCCAAGCAAGGGGATCGTTGTTTCAAGGCTTACCGGGTGGAATTACATGGATGCAGAGGAGCTGGCTTGCCTGAAAACAGGAGTAGTAGTAGTTCATGAGGGGGATTTCTTCAGGTACATGGACACCTACTTTACCGCGTACTATCAGCCGTTGATTCCGTGGGTCAACCGACTTCGACAAGCCGTGTTTCCTAACGGGCTGAGATGGGTGAAAGAGGACCGCGAATTGTATGCTCGGATGAAAGCGATTCTTCGGGGGGCCCAAGAGGACCCAGACATGGCGGGGATGGATGCCATGAGGCCCGCCGGTCTCCTGACTGACTCCGCCTGCTTCCCCTCATCTGCAGCCGCCAGTCATCTTCCCCAACCCCTTCTTTTACTTTCTCCATCCCCATCCCCACCCCCCAGCTATCTTTGCATCCCGAGCATCGTTTTTTCTTACCTATGCGCCATCGTCTCACTAAACGTGCGTGTGATGAGTGCATCTCCCGCAAGGTCAAGTGCAGCGGGGCCTGGCCCTGCGAGACCTGTCAAAACGCCCCCAAGCAGGTCAACTGCACCTATTTGAAACCCGCCCGGAGAAGGGGTCCTAAAGTTCGTCGTTATAATGGGGTCCCAGAAGAGACGGTGGTTGATACTTTGACGGGTTCGTCTGTCGATCATGGCGCGGTGCGTGTTTCAAGTGTGGAGAGAGGGTCTGCGCCGACGGAAGATCGGGACTGTGCTGCTACCACAATTCCCATGGAGAGCTTAGCATCAGTTGTGCGTCTGTATCAGCGGGCCTCGTATAGTGTGTGGCCGGTCGTCAATGCAGAAGTGCTTTTGGAGAAACTCGAGGGTGGCACGCAGGATGTCGGTACGTTGTGTCTGGCTATGGCGCTTTGTGCGGCCACCATGGCACAGCTAGAACTCGCGCCTATAGCTGTGGATGACTGGGTCGTTGATAGCGCGGCCATGGCATCGGAGTGTATGAGGATGCGTGAGGCGAATAAGTATCGAGAGCATCTTGATAAGAGGAGCATTCTGGTCTCGTTCTTCCTGCATGTGTATCACGCCAAGATCAATAAACGGAACTCGGCTATGATGTTCATTCAAGAGGCTGTTTCTGGAGCTAGGCTGTTGAAGCTGGATGAGGGTGTGGGTGATCGAGATACGTCGGGTGTTGTTGCTAATGAGGAGATTATGTTTCTCTTGCTCTGGGTGTCTGAAAGGTAAGCCTGACCCAGATGTGGTGTGCGTAGCTGACTGCTCGCAGAGGCTGGGCCATGCATGTTGGCCTGGAACCGTCATATTCGAGTCCCCTGAGGCTGCCAGATGACATTAGCGTGGGCAATAATGCGGATGTGAAGGGTCTACTTGAGTTGGCCAGGTTGTTCGCCACATTTGATGGTTTTTCCTCCGCACGCAGGAATGCCGGCGGCAGCGGCCAGCCGGTCATGACTGTGGATGGTCTCGCTGAAACGGAGTCGGTTTTGTCGATGCTTTCATTTGGCCAAGGCGACAGACCTTCCACCCGCATTGCAGATTACTGTATCACGAAGGCATGGATGAGGACTATCATCTGGCAAGAAGCCCTGTCTCGACATTTGCTCTCGTCAAAGTCCTACACTCAGCTCATGACATTCAAATTTCCGGCTGTAGTCAGTCGCGATCTATTGAAATCCTTACAGGGCTTTACTGAATCCGACTTGCTGCCTCTCGGACGCGATCAGGTGGGTCTTTTCCCCCGCTTGGACATTTGATACTGATCGGATTTAGCTGCTGAAGTGCTTTGAGATTGCCAACTCACTTGCAGATACTGTGCTGTTCACATCCTCTGTCTCGGCCTATCCGGCCTTCCAGCTTGGGCCACAGGATTTCCTGCATGCGTTATATCAAAAGCTACTGCCTTTTCTGGAACAGGATCCCATGTTAAAGTCCATACTGCATACAAAGACAGCCGATGCCCTAGTCAAGGCCCCTGCGCGGTTATTGAGCATGGAACATGATCACTGGTCAATCGATGATGAGGATATTGATCACCCAGTAGAAGCGCACTTAGATTCGCCTGAACAGAACGTCGATCCCCAGTGGATACTCTATGAAGATCAATTCGATGAATGCATTGTTTCAGAAGAGGTGGATTGACTGCACCGACAGCTTTCTTAACACGAGAAATTACTCTGAAACTTGAAGCACGATTCTGCCTGCAATGTCACCCTTCTCCATGTCCTCGTACACCTGAGGCAACTCCTTGAACGATCTGACCTTAATCTCCGGTTTCACCACCCCACGCCGGACCAAGTCCACGGCCTCCATGCACTCTTTCAAGGAGCCGATCAGGTTACCGGTAATCCGGAGGCCCTTGATCACAATAGTGCAAATTGGTGTCTCCAACACGGGACGCCCTGGAGGAATCCCAACACAACTCAGACTGCCCCCAACCCGTAGCATATCGCAAGCGTGGGCAAAGGCTTTGGCACTTCCCGCAGTGACAACTACGGCATGCGCACCGAGGCCCGTGATCTCATGCACTCTCTGCACCGGATCGGTTGAGGTGAAGTCGATATACTCGGTGGCTCCGAGTTTGAGAACAAAGTCTCGCTTATCGCCAGCATCGACGCCAATCACCAGTGCTCCTTGTGCCTTGGCATATTGGACTGCCTGGTCAGCGTGTGTCATGAATTGACTCCGAGTAGACATACCAGCCAAGTGTCCGAGACCACCTCCCGCACCTACTACCACCAGCCAGTTGCCTGCCCGGATGTTCGCGTTGAGGACAGCCTACATGCTGTTAGCAGTGTCATAGGCCATGCAAATAGGTCTTACCTTGTAGGCAGTCACTCCAGCACACAGTACCGGCCCAATGACCTTAGGATCCACATCATCAGGTAGAATTGTCAAATAGTCGGCATCTAGGGCGATGTACTCCTGAAAACTGCCATCCTCGTGGTGCAGGTGGTTCGTACTCTTGACACAGTACTGTTCCGTGCCAGCCAAGCAGAACTCGCACCTCCTACAAATTCGACTGGAGAATCGGATACCAACGAACCCACCAACCTTCAGGTCAGCACCGCAGTTGGATCCTAGGGCCACAATTCGGCCCACACCTTCATGGCCTCCAACATGCGGTAGTTTAATCTTCGTGATGGGGTCTCCATCAGCGCCGGCTGCCGTGCCGTTTTTCGTGTGCAGATCTAGCAACAGGTGAGTTGGCCATTATGCGGGTCAACATAAGATCATATATAGATATACTAACCACTTTGACAGACCCCTGTGTAGAGCACCTTGGCTAGAACTTCATTTGGGCCTGGAGTCGGGACAGGATAATTTTCGAGGAACTCGACGGTGCCACCAAGCTCTCGGACGAGAGCCACCGTTTGAGTCTCGGGGATCTCATTTGGAAGGGACATTGCACCCATTTTGCTCTGAGCTTAGACTTTGTTTGGAATAATTTTTGGAGTGATCTTTGGGAATGCGGGTGATATAAGTAGTGTCTGGTCTGTTGATATAGACCAAAACGTAGCCCAGTAGCTTTGATACCATGGAACGAACTGCGCAAATAGTATAATTCTCCAATTGGCCGATAGGCCTTTCTGCATGCCAACAGCATTGTGTCGGCTATTGAACCAACATTCTGTGCCAGGCTAATTCTCCGAGGAACCAAACAAAGCTTGCGATGAAGCTCAAGCGAGGACCTCTGCTTAGATAGCAAGCTCCTCCCTTCGCTCCCATCTCCTCTTTTTCGACAAAGACCCCGCCCCTGCTCCATTGCCTGCGGGTATACTGCAATCTAGAGCTCCGCATTTTCTCCGCATATCATGCCGCACCAGAGTCCTATTTCTCCGAGCTAATTCTCCGTCTACAAAGTGACAGCTCCACTTCTCCTGATAGACTTCTCTCGTGAAGCCTGACTGCTCTATCAGGCATCACGTGCACTAAGTTTTCTGTTCGCGGAACATATCGGACCCTCAGGACATGTACGCTGGCCAACTGGTCTTTACACAGAATATGTACTGCGTTCATACATTCGACATGTGTCTACTGATAGAACCCGATATCCTCCCTTTTTCTGAATACATGCTTTTGAATCTCAAGGCAAAGTCTACTTATTGAGATGCAGATATCCCCCGGACGAGATACACCTACCAAGGCAAGCTTCTTTCATGCATGTTACCTGTTCGATGGCCAGTGAATGAGAGGCTAAACACCAATCAATGGCCTGACCTCTCTGAATATGGAGATTCAAGAAACACCCCGATCAAGTAGATTAGATGGAGATTCCATACAATAGAAGATATTGACTTCTTTTCTCTGGCCTCTCAAACAGTTAAAAACCCATTTCTTGGGAGTTAGTCACCCGACTCATCTTCACCTTTAACACCCAATCTATACCCCCTCGACTATAATTCCTAACACAGAATATCTCGCTCGCATCTATTCCTCTCGAGGTGTATTCAATAATCATGTATGACGTAACTCAGCAGCATCTTGGAGAACTTCGACGTGTATCATGACAGATGAAATAAATGGGAGCTGCTGCGAGCCTTCGGGGACTTGAAATCAAGAGTGCTATGATATGATAATGATATCGATATTTACTTTAGAGGTAGCTATAGCTTCTTGTTTACTTGGGTTTGGGTTTCCTTTTTTCTTTTTTTGGTGAGTACTTGCTGGAATTTCCATTTTGGGCAGTTTCTTTTCTGCTGCACCATGGGAGAAATGATCCCCATCATGATTACTAGATTAGTATTATTCTAGTAGGTAATACGAGCTTTCTTGTACTTGCGTGTAGATGGATAATTATTTGGAAATCGCTTTTGTTTGTTTTCGTTTTGTTTGACTTAGATCGACATGCGGGTTGAGTGTGGTTTATCGTGGTTATTAGATATCTTCCCCTAGTACTCTAAATATTTCTCTCTGATGCGGTTGTTGTTTTGTTCGATCTGGAAAATGATCTAAAGTGAGGTAGGGTAGTGAATTTCCTCCAGTTAATTTATTTTACCTATCGATCGACATACATACTATATTTACTCATGGCATGTGTATCATGAGTGGTTATCTTTATCATTGGTGGATTGAGTTACATCCCCTGCATCAGACACCGGAAGGATTTGTTTGATTATTCATGACTTGCCTCTCTGGAGAGGTCATGTTGTTATTATTATTATCCATTACCATAGCTCCGTATGTATCCCATCATCTGGCATTCACATCATGTATATAATATCACGTCTAGTTTATGAAGATGCACATTGTCATTACCTTGTATCGAACCAAGGTCTGGTAGATAGTACGTTACGGATTAACCCTCCTTTGGCGTGGCGGTGGTGGCGTTTCGGTTGTCTTCGATCTCGCTGGCGTGGGTCTTGTCGATTGTTTCAGTGGTGGTGAGGGTATCGGGGTCGTTTTTAGGATTGGTGTTGGTATCGCCGCCGAAAACGTGTTGCATTTCTTCGAGGGAGTATTTGGAGGTCTGCGTACTAGTCAGAATTTACCAGTCTTGTGGTGGGAAATGAAGATGGAGATAGGGACAATTTGCTGGATGAAGAAACGCACCTCCTTCAGGAAAATGTACGAATACACTACGATCGCGTAGTTGAAAATGGCAAACATAAGGAACATCCTCCATCCGATATTCTCGATCGCATGCGGAGTAACCTGCGACATCATAAAATTGAATAACCACTGTGAGGCCGCGCCAACGGTGACGCCGATCTCACGAGTGCGGCTGGAGAAAATTTCGCCGACGTATAACCAGGGCAGTGGGCCCCAAGACATATTGAAGCTGAATGCTTCAAAGTAGGTCATGAGGATCATGGCGATCCCTGACGGGGAGGCGCTGCCCGTGTCATTGGAATCGGTCGGATGCGTGGCCAAGATGCAGGCGATGATGAGCATGAAGGAGCCCATGGCGGCGGCACCGACCATGAAGGGCCAGCGTCGACCGATGCGATCCATAACAAAGATCTGGAAGATACAGACGCCCACTACTTTGACCACGCCAAAGAAGCCCGTCACCAGCTTGCTGGAGTTACCTGCCCCGACGGCAGAGAAGATCTGTGTGGCGTAGTATGCTAGAGAGGTGTTTCCGGTGAGCTGGGCTGCAAGCTGGATGGTAAAGGCAATGAAGAGTCGATACCGGTTGGCGGGGAGAAGGAGTTCACGAAATGTAAAGCCTTGCTTGATTCGTGCTTCTTCTTCAATGCCGGCCATGATCTCGTCGAATTCTTGCTGCAGCTCTTCGGTCTCTTCGCCGCCTCGAACCCATTTCAGCGACTCGCGCGCCTTCTCGGTCTTGCCTTTGGAGGCAAGCCATCGGGCGCTCTCCTTGACTGTGCTCATTCCGAAAAGCAGGAGTGAAGAAGGGAGTAGTTGGAGGCCCAGTGCAATCTGCCATTGCTTCGTGGCAGAGGGTTGATCTTCGGATACAGCGTACGTGACCCAGTAGGCGACCATGACTCCAAGAGCGAAGAAGAGTTGAAAGCAAGATCCGAGTCGACCACGGAGGTCTTTTGGAGACATCTCGGCGGCATACACCGGGATCAGCACGGTCGCGGCGCCGATACCGATGCCAGCAATCACCCGACCGGCGTAGAACGTGCCCAAGGTGTGAGAATTGACGACCTGTAAGATGGTACCGACGGTGAAGACCAGAGAGCTGAGAATGAGGCCAAGCCGGCGGCCGAAAAATGAGGCAATGGGCGTGGTGAGAAAGCAGCCGAAAAAGGCGCCCGCCTGGAGAATAGAAACGGCATTGGAATTGACCGAAGTCTTTTGAGCGGTAGTATAGCCAAAGTCATGCTGGAAAGAAGGCAGCGTGAGAACGCCGCCTAGTTGTCTGGTTAGGTCGTCACACACAAGAGGTTATGATGCTGGCATACTGATGACACCGGTGTCAAAGGCAAAGGCAAAAGAGCCCATGCAGCTGGCTGACACCAGATAGATGGCACGAAAGAGACCCAATTTCCGACCCATCGTAGATGCCTTGGCCTCAAAGCGACCGTGTTGGGTATAAATTGAAGGCGGCGTCAGGCTCAACTCTGGGGAAGGGACAAGAAAATAGTCCGTCAGGGCCCCATTGATATTTAAACCGATAAGACGAGAGATCAATGTCCGGCTGAAAGCCCCTGTTGCGTGATCCCGCTTGCGCGTGCTACACGGCAATAATAAGCTTGTGCGGATATACCAAGAATGGACTATCCACTCAGCCGTGGCGCTTGCAGGTAGCCTCCTTGCTGTGGTGCAATCAGATGGCAGCCACGCGGCGTCTGTGCGAAGACCTGCTGTTCTTGATATCGAAGAGAGAGGTCAGATGGCAATCCCCCGCTCGGGGGCCTCCAATGCCGCATTAGCATACGGCCAAGTCCGGATCTTAGGTCCTGATGTCTGCGACTCAGCGATGGTGGTTGGTTCCGGATGGGCAAGACCTGGTCCGGATGACGTGCTAGCCATCTGTGACGACACGGGTTGAAGATCGAATCGAATAAGAGTCTAGACACGATAAAGGCAAGTCATGGATCGGATTTGAGCTGCATGGTTCAATCTCTGGAGGCGTCTGCCGCAGGGTCTTCTAGATTCCAACTACATCGAGATTTCATCTTTTCTAACATGCTGAGGGCCAGGATCAATACCCCGCAAAAGACGAGATGATCGGCGAACGGGAGAGAGAAGTGTCATTGGCGGACTGAGGAGAACAGAGATTAAGCCAGTCAGCATGGACGGGGCAGTTAAGGTTACTTCGACTTACTCGCTGGCGTCTATCTCCTGTGGCTCCGGCTTGGCGGCTGGCCGGTTGCAGGGTAGACGGTAGTATCGGTCTGGCATCAGCACCTATCTAAGTGATGGATCACGACCAAAGCCTAATCCGAACGATACAGTGTTGAATGGAGCACTGGCCCACCCCAGTGTTCTCCGGGGAAGCGGAGCGATGCCTCCTTTCCCACAAGAGCAATATGGTCACATGAGAGATATGCTGCTGATATAATCAAATGAACATGTCATTAAAGACAAGTCACGTGGAAGCTCTGGCTTAGACACCTCATCTTTCAGGCAGCACTGGATGCGAGTACGGGTCGTCCGTAGATGCCATTTGTGCTTGCCAGGATGTCGCAGTTCCAGGTCATGTCCATCGAAATCTTGCCATCCGGACTCGTCGTAATGTTGATCAACCCTCGCATGTTGTGGTTCAAGGTTTTTGGGAATCATCCTGGTGTTTCATCTCGATCTTGGAGGATATATTTCCCCAGAACTCCGCGGATGTAAATTATGCGATTTATGAAAATCTCCCTTCCCCTTTTCTATGGTTAGTAAGCGGCAATACGCGACACCACATTTTGCTGCCATTTTGATGATCGCAGGGTTATCTAACTATGCCGAGGCATGCAGTGCTTTCGTCGGACTCTATGGCTATTCGCTCGAGTCAGCTAACACCCTCCTTCTGTCTCAGTCCAATCAAGCATAGGACCACACGACGATCGACTTCATGAGTCTCAGCGTCTTGAACTAACATCACGGTAACGACAGTCAGGCGATGACATCAATCACGACGCATCTTCCCATTCCGGTAATTTCCCCAGGTCTGACGTCGGTTATGATTGCGGCCATGACTGCGGTTGATGGCCATCGGGCGTGCATACTTGATTCAGTCACTGTTCAGCACTGTGATCGACATGATTTTCGGTGTTTGATGCTTGGGATCTACACGTGGCAGGTTAGTGTGGACGTTGAAACGAACCGTTAAAGCAACCAAGATTGTCCATATTTTGAGTTCTGATAAGACAATCCGATACATGGATTCCCGGAGAACATGTCAATCGCAATCCGCGGCCGATCACCTGGTCGCCACGCCCATTCTGTGTAACATGGCATACTACCGCCGGATGGCCATGGTTGCTATAACTAGGTAGCAGGAGCTATGGTACTCTTACCCAGGGGTCGGGCAATCTCCTGAAGAGTTTAGCCCAGAACAATGTCTAGGCAGTCCGATCAGCCAGTCACATCCCGGTTGGCCGCCAGGGCCGCATGGTTGACCGTTCTCGATCCGACCCAAAAGTTGGGCGATCTTGCCTGAACTCGCAGCCGGGTGGAGACGTTGAAGTGGCATCAACACCAGTGAGGTGAAGCCGGGTCCACTCCATTCTTGAGCCGCGGTTCGTGTCTGAGACAGGTCTGGACGTCTGTGGGTGGATGGCTGACTTTTCCCACGATCGGATATGTGCCTAATGCGGCGAGGAATGCGTATGTGGCGGAGGGTGCAAGGCAACTATTGAGAAAATAGTGAGTAGTCTGCTATACTGTCTCAGTTTTCTGAGAAAAGGCACGGTTCAGGATGGGGAGAATGCCTATCTGAGTAGTTTGCCCTGAGGTTGTTGGAGAGAGATGTGGGGAGATCCGGAGATGGTGGGATGGATGATGATGGGTATAGAGATAGTAGGTAGTCTATCATTACATGGCATGTGACTCATGAGCGTGCGTGCGTATATTATACAGTAAGAAACAAACAAAGGAAACAAATGCCTAATGCCGGCTGCCCCGATCTCCCCAGCGCGGCTGATTCGACACCACCGAGATCTCAACCTGCTTCTTAATCCCCCGCCCCGACTCCATCGTCGACCCCGTGTGGTAACTGTCCTTGAGAATCTGCTCGATACTGTCGCAGTCGTCCCGGTTGTCCGAGCTCTGCTGCTCCTGCAACCGCGATGGCGCCGTACCGTTCTTCGTCGTCCCCTTGTTGGCTGAGAATGGCCCACTGAGTTCATAGGAGCGAGACCGCGCCGCACTCGACAGCTTGCGCACGGACGAGATCAGCAGGGGCCGAATGCACGGCACGGAGGATGTGATGATAATAATCAGGTTCTCCGAGTACCCCCAGCGGATCAGTCCGACCGCCCCACCGGCGCCCAGGTTGGTGATGCTGGGCACTTCGTCCAGCTTGGTGGTTTTGATGATCGAGGCAACCATGGCACTGCTTCAGTTTAGTCCATAGCCATAAAGCAGAAGTGGGGGATACTGACACTACACCAAGGCTCAGGAGCATGATCAAACTGATCTTGATCCGCATTTTCAGATTCAGATTCCAGAAGATAATCGTGGGAAACACCGCCAGAAAGAGGTCCGTGGCCGTATTGACGGCTACCCCAGTGGTCAGTCACAGCCCCATAGAGACACACAGAGTGGAAAAGACCTACAGGACGAGAAATAGGAGAACCGTACCACCGCCACGCTGCTGCCACAGGTGGTCTTGACGGTCGGATCCCATAGGACCCTGACGTTACGGCAGATACACAGTGGGAGGACCGCCGAGACAATATTGGCACTGAGCTGCAGCAGCATGGCGAACCATAACGCAATCGAATACTGCTTTTTTCCACCGAGGATGCCGAGTAGATAGAGGACAAACGAGGAGCGGGCCAGACCAGTGCTGATGGTGACGAGAGGCACTTGGATGGCAATGTATTTCAGCACCTGTTCCGTGTTGTGGATTGGCAGGCTCTCGAGGTTGGTGCCAAAGCCATTCTGGACACAGAGCGTCAGGATGACCGTGGATGCGAGGGTTAATGCCTGAAACACAGAGGGTCAGAATTGGGACAAGGGGTCCAAGTCGGTGGGGGAGGGTTACCCATGCGATGACCATCAACACATCGTCAAAGCGGAAGTGGTGAATCTTGATCTTTGCGATGATGCGGAGGATGATGATGACGGTGGCCACTGCAACTGCAGCCCACATGCCCCTTTCCAGGGCCAGGCCGGAAGGGTTGGTTATGCTGGAACCCATGTCGACGGGCAGAGGTCCGCGACGATGTTCATTGTGCAGCAGATGCGACTGCTGCGATAGTATTTATTATATGTCGACTTCCCGCAAGATTCGGCTTGGGACAATTATACTTTCTGATCGACTTTAGCCCTCATGGTTGCCGACCGGGACATTTCAGCATGGCTGGAATATTGGAACCATGGCGCAGATAACATAATAATAGGGAGATTGGGTTACTGCTTCCATCCAATTCCTGGGTGCTCCGGCTAACCGAGGGACAAATCTCGCTTTGGCAGTGGAGACGTTGTCCAGGTGGATTCCCAGTGCTGGACAAAGCTTTCCCCAATTGGCACACGTCGCCGGGGAACATAGTTCCAGGCTCCTGTCTGGTGCTAATTAAAATCCTGGTGGTCTTTAGCGCGCACCGGTGGACTTGCTCGCCACGAGGCCAACAGAGGCCGGCAATATCCTTAATCACTTCTAGGATCTCACCTGCAGATACCGTGCATCTGACCTCTGTAACGGCATCGAAGATGTCCAGGACCGTTATGTTTTCCCACCATGTCGATCTACCTATGCCCTACGGGACGGGGAGAGGAGATCCCTTGCTCCAAGCTCACCCCGGGGGCGACCGGTACGGAACCATGACTCTGGTGGAAAGGCAGTGGGGCATTGTCAAACTTTGTGTGAAATTTCTCAGCCAAGTCAAGCCACGTTCCAGAAAGACGAGAAGGCAGCAGTCAGCCCGGTCAGGAACAGGTTTTCGGGGTTGTACTATCTCCGGGGACTCCGGGTTGGGAAGATAGGGGAGATAACAAAAATAGCGATACGACGAGTGATTCTGACTCGGCGCTAAAGATGTCTTCAAAGTCAATCCCAGACTCCGGGGAATGCAGAGTCTCAGCGTGATCCCTTGAGCATGCAAGCCGAGGATAAATTGAGGGCAAACTGGCAAAGACCAAACCGCCGGGACTTCCGCGGTACTCATTTTTAGACGGACCAGCGGCTGACTGCCAATAAAACCGCAGCCACGCTCCACTCCGGCCGATTCCAGTCGTCGCCGAAAGCCTAAATCCTGGCCTTTGGACTCCTTGGCCAGTTAGCCGCATTACCAATCGTCCAGCCAGTGGGGCTGGAAATTGGCTGAGTGCCACCGTGCCATCGCCCAACGGGAGGCGCTCCGATCGGTGCCTGGGCGATTCCACGCTTCTCCGACTCCTATCTCAGCTAGCCAGTTCACTATCGACCACACCATCGCCCATTTAGGTCCTGCCAATTAGTCTAATATCAACCCAGTCTCCGGCTAATCCGCGGCGGGAGAAATATCCACCGCTGCTCCGCGACTTTACGCACTTGGGGAACATGTCCGATGATGGCTGAATAGCCTCCTGATGGCATGAGATGCGACCCGCTGTATCATCGCATATAAGTAGTCTCCCACGGCAGGGATCGTCAACATTCAGTGCCTCATTCAACTCTCTTTCCATCTCAATTCTCAGGATGAAGGCTTCCTGGACCCTTGCGGCAATCGCCGCTCTCACCTCCCAGGCCGTTGCGTCTAGCGACTGCCACTGCCTGCCCGGCGATAGCTGCTGGCCCTCTACATCCACCTGGGAGTCCCTGAACAGCACCGTGGGTGGTCGCTTGGTTGCTACTGTCCCCATCGGTACCCCTTGCCATGATCCGACCTACAATGGAACCGCCTGCACGGACTTGCAGGACAACTGGTACTACCCGCAGACACAGTAAGGCATCCACCCCCGTTGGCAATAAACCAGGCTGACGTCAATGTCATAGCTTTGTCTCGTCTTCGTCCGTGATGCAGCCCTACTTTGCCAACCAGAGCTGTGACCCTTTCACCGCCGAGTCCAAGCCTTGCGTGCTCGGCAACTACGTGAGCTACGCCGTCAACGTCTCCTCGACCGCCGATGTCGTTGCCGCGGTTCAGTTTGCCCAATCCAACAACATCCGTCTCGTTATTAGGAACACTGGTCATGAGTAAGTTTGATGCCGCATTATAAAGACAAGGTACTAACTATCCTCAGTTACCTCGGTCGCTCTACCGGTGCTGGTGCTCTCTCCGTCTGGACGCATTACCTGAATGATGTCGAGGTCCAGGAGTGGTCGGATTCCACCTACGAGGGCAAGGCTGTGAAGCTGGGTAGTGGTGTGATGGGCTACCAAGTGCTGGATGCCCTTTACGGCACGGGAATCGTGGTGGTCGGCGGCGAGTGCCCTACCGTCGGTCTGGCCGGTGGATTCACTATGGGTGGAGGTCACTCCGCCCTGAGCACCAGCTTTGGTCTGGGAGCTGACCAGACCCTGTCTTTCGAGGTGGTCACTGCGTCGGGTGAGGTTGTGACGGCCTCCCGTACCAACAACACTGATCTCTACTGGGCTCTCAGTGGTGGCGGTGCTGGTAACTTTGGTGTCGTGACCTCCCTCACGGTCAAGGGCCACGAGGATGCCACTGTGTCGGGCGCTGAAGTCGAGTTCACCGTGGCCAACATCACCTCTGACCTCTTCTTCGAGGCTGTGGCTCGCTTCCACACCCTTTTGCCCGCCATGGTCGATGCCGGCACCACTGTCATCTACGAGATGACCAACCAGGTCTTCCTCATCAACCCCCTGACTGCCTACAACAAGACCTCCGCCGAGGTGAAGACCATCCTGTCGCCCTTCCTCTCCGCCCTCACCGAGCTGGGCATCGAGTACACCGTCGCTTACACCGAGTTCTCGTCCTACTTCGAGCATTACGAGAAGTACATGGGCCCTCTCCCTTACGGCAACCTCGAGGTGGGTTCCTACAACTACGGCGGTCGTCTTCTTCCCCGTGAGACTCTCGAGACCAACACCACCAACCTCGTCGCTGCTCTCCGCAGCATCACCTCCGAGGGTGTCATTGCCGTGGGTGTGGGCTTGAACGTTACCCACTCGAACGACGTCTCCAACGCCGTCTTCGCTCCCTGGCGTAGCGCCGCCGTGACCATGCAGATCGGCTCCCCCTGGAATGAGACTGCCCCCTGGTCCGAGATGGTCGCCAACCAGGAGCACATCGCCGACAGCTACGTTCCCCAGCTCGAGGCCGTTACCCCTAACTCCGGTGCCTACGAGAACGAGGCCAGCTTCCGCCAGCACAACTGGCAGGAGGCTTTCTTCGGCGACAACTACGCCAAGCTGTGCGAAATCAAGGAGAAGTACGATCCCAACCACGTCTTCTACGTTCTCAAGGGAGCGGGCAGTGAGTACTGGTCCGTGGACGAGTCTGGCCGCATGTGCAAGACCGAGCAGAGCTGCTCTGCCTAATATCATAACCTAATGTTTGTGATGTGGAGTGGACGTGTATTATAATTGCGCTGCTATTATAGAGATACCTGCTATAGACCACTTAATATTCAGTCATCTGACTGTTAATTGATTACATTAATCCTTACAGACAACAATCTACCACATGTAATAAACTACCCCATCAAGATCTCCCTCATCGCCTTTTCTCCATTACCCAATAACCAAAACATACACTCCTAGAGATAATACACGGCCTTACGATAATCGGAGGGGTGTGATAGACCACAAACCTACTGCATAGTCACGTGTGTCCTGCATAATCAGGACTTGCGGTCAGCCAATAATTGCTTCTGCTAATGCTAATTCGATTGGACTTGTCAATTACCCCTCTTTTACCCCCGACGAAGCAGAGAGTTATTTATCTATCGTAGTAGCCTAGCTCTCACTTTCAATTTTCTTCATAATAGATAACAGTGTACGATGCCTCACTCGTTATATAGATTCTACACAGGTGGTTCTCGTCCGGGTTATATCCGCGGGGTATATTAATTTCAGTAAGTACGTGCCTGTGTATAAGAATGAGAAAAACGATCTGTTAGGAGAGCTAATACCTAACAGAACAACAGCGCGAAAACATAATCAAAAGAAATCCCACCATGGCCGACCGCCGACCACCCTGGATACTCGACGCGATGAAAAATCCCGAACAAAACCCCCAGGCTCTTCAGACAGCCAACAAAGCGGTCTGGAACATGGCTGTCGATAGACGGACACGCGAGATTCGAAGGGGGCCGAATGGACGGCCTCGGGTGTTAGGGGAAAGGAGCATATATAGACCTCCTCCTGCAGGGTTATCCAAGGCGGAGCAAGAAAAATGGTTACACATACGAGATATAGCCAATGTCTTTGTGAGTTTAATTCCTCGTACAAAGCTCCGGCGGCCGACTCCGGCTCGAACGAGGGTACCGGATGGAAATCCTGCGAGGTTAGCCGAGGCGGATGATCGGAGGAGGGCGAATTTGCAAGCTCTTCATAGGAGATTGGATGGGGAGTTTTCTAGGTCTGTGAATAGAGCTGCTGATGCACGGGTACGTGGGGTGAAGATGAGGGCGAAGTTGCGAGATGTTCAACATCTCACAAGTTATTTCGAGATGCTTGTTGTTGGTTTTCTCAGAGGGGGTTTCGGGTTCTTTCTGTTTAGTGATAGATGCGCATTGTCTTCATGGGCTGGATGTGGTCTTGAAGAGGAAAGAGATTGAAAGGTGCTGTATATGTCGGTCTCTTGTACATCACGGGGAATTGAGAGATTGCTTTGGGAATTATATTGTTTTCAATCCATGATATTCACGATATGGTGATGACGTAGTCGTTGCATCCATCCTTTATCAATTGATTCAGTCAATACGGGATGAAGTATCTCTATAAATTGTGAGCAGGACCACATCAGGTCGATCACACATGTGGGGTTTCAGTCTGTGTTGACTAGAAGGTTGCTCTGTAGACAATACGGTCATGGCACCGTGCGCATCAAGGGTATGATGTTGTAGGCAACGAGTAATCAGAAGCAATCCTAGAGCTGGAATACAAGCCGAGATTTGCTACTACCTCCTGGGTGAGGTCATGTTTCTGGAATGACTGCAGTATGTGAGGATAGTGAGGACATTGGTTCGTTTGGAATCTCTCCGCGGAGTGACGGTGGATCCATCCCTTCAGTTTCAGGCAAACTTGCGCGCCTGAACCGATGGACGCATGGTCACGTGGTAACGAGAAGGAAGAAGTATCTTCCGTCTCATCGCTGCATCCTTATGCTCTGCTAGGAGAAGCTCTGTGGTCTGTTTGGTAGACGGATTGTTTCTCCAGCTAGAGAATTTTGGATAGATCCAGGTTTAGATGAGGTTTCTCGTATTAGGGGCTCTAGATGAAACCCTGTCGTTTCCTGTAGATTAGTCGATAAACTTTGGATCCAGCCTGTCCCGCTGCATTGTTTGAACGCCAAGACATATTCTGTCAGTTGTCAGTCCTTGCTAACGATGCTCACTGCCCATATGTTACACCAGCATCACCCTCGCATCATAAGTATGGACAGCAGACGGTGGTATGTGTCCAATATCTGGGGTCTGTACTGCCAGTCCCACCCCGCCCTGTGTCTGGTCCTGATCAGCGATCGAAATCAGGATTGATAACCAGGGTCTCCAGTGTGCGGTGGGGAATGAGGGCGAAGATCGTGAGGTGGAAGGCTGTCATTCGAGGCTGGAGACGATCGAGACGGTCACAATAAGCGGCCGTTGAGGGACGGCGTGACAGCGCCCAGTGGGAGCCGCCGACACCAGCGAGGGATGCGTGGCCTGTGGAAACCGAGGGGGAATTGCCATTCCACTCGCCCACCGCCAGCCCGATCAGCTGTCCTGTCCACCAATCACAGCCCCGTATGCAGGTAAGTATCCCGTGCCTGGGGCCCACTAGGCGTTCCGCCTGCCCTAAGCGGCAAGGGGGCGGTGGGCGGACGGGATTTTGCCCGTCTTGGGCGGTGGCTTGCTTGTCTCTCTCCATCATTCTTCTTTTCTCTCCTGCCCATCGTCTTTTCTCATACCTCGATTCTTTTCTCTCGTTCTTCTTCTCTCATTTCCCTTCTTCTGCTTCTTTTCTGTCGTATTCACCCTCTTTGGCTCGTCAGCTATCCCGCGTGACATTCTTCCGCTGGACTTACATTCCCTCCCTTTATCTTTGATAGGGATCCCCAGTCGCTCTTTAGCCGGTTTTTTATATAAATTTAATGCTCTAATCATTCCAGCGTTCAGTCTATGGCTCGTCGCTTTTTCGCCGCCTGCAGCGCCCTGCTGCTGACGACACAGGTAGCCGCCGACAATTTCCCCTTCACCGGTTACCGCACCGCAAACTATCTCCCTCCTCAGATCAAAATCACCAAGTCCGGCAAAACCGATCCTGGCTACCTCTTTATCGGTCCCCGTGGGAATCAGGCCCATGGAACAGCAGCTCTGATCTACGATGAGGATGGAAATCTGGTATATGAAGGTCCCGAGGAGGTGACGGCCAACTTCCGCGTGCAGAAACTCTTCAACGAGGATGTCATCACCTTTTGGGCCGGTAACATGATGGATCTGGGATTCGGATATGGCACGGTACATATTCTCGACAATACCTACCGCGAAATCTACACCGTCACCCTTCAGGACAACTTTGTCTCGCCCGACGGCCTTCCCCGCGACTCATACATCGATCTACATGAGAGTCATGTGACGGACCGCAACACCCTTCTCGTGACGGCCTACAACGTCACCCAGCATGACCTGACGTCCATCGGAGGAAAGCCAGATGACTACATGCTTGATGGCATGTTTTTCGAAATCGACATTGCGACCAACGAGATTGTGTACCAGTGGAGCGCGTTGGACCACCTTGCGGACATTCCCATCGAGGTTTCCAAGCAGGGCTTGGGAGAGGAGTACGGCACTCCGGATATGCCGTGGGACGCCTACCATATCAACTCGGTCGAGCTGATGAACGACGGGTACATTATTTCGCTGCGGCACTACTGGTCCGGATTTTACGTCCATAACAACGGGACGGTGATGTGGCGACTCAGTGTAAGTGATCTGCTGTCTCATCAATGCTCAGCTAACGGTCTAGGGTGAACCAAATGTCGGCGACTTTGAGATCGATGACAACGCTGCTTTCTCGTGGCAGCATGATATCCGGGTGTACGACCAGACGGAACAAGGCCTGGTGGTCAGTCTGTTCAACAATGCCAACACGCCCACAGATACGGTGGATGCGACCACCGGCTTGAGTCTGAATGTGGATCTGGTCAACCGCAAGGTGTCGACGCTGCGCACCTTGAAAGATTCACAGGATGTGATACACAGTGTCAGCCAGGGGAGTTACCAGCTGCTCGGCGAGTCGTCCCACGTCGTGCTGGGCTACGGTTCCATCGCGCGGGTCAAAGAGTTTGACGCCAACAACAATGAGGTGATGACGGCGCAATTCGGGGACGACAATGCGGTGGCGTCGTACCGGGGCTTCAAGTGCCAGTGGAAGGCGACACCTTTCTGGGCGCCGGCGGTGGCCATCATCCGGACAGCGTCGGATTCGGCCACCATGTTTATGAGCTGGAACGGGGCTACCGAGTATGACAACTGGGCGGTATATTCCGCCTCGTCGGCGGATGGGGAGCCGACATTTGTGACATCGGTCAAACGCGACGGGTTCGAGACCAAGTTGCATGTAACGGGAATGCGCACGAACTGGCTACAAGTGGTTGCTCGGAAGGGTAACATTCCGTTGGGCACATCGGTGATGGCGTACTACTAATGCCAGTGGAGATTTGTATATATGGTTTGTAAATAGCACCTGACTGATCACCTTACCTTGACTGGATCATGGTATTTGCTTAATAGTATACGAATATACATATTGCTTGACTCTTCTACTATAAGAGCATAACATGTCACTTGACAATGGGAGTGTCACGGCATCCGTATGTATGCCACTATTCGGATAGCAGTGACACAGCAGTAGTACTGTCTACCACTATGATGAACAAGTACTACAGCAACGGATGTAACTTCCAGCCATCACTAGACAGTGTTGCAATTCACAGCTGCATACCACACCCAACCCAAGATATATAACATCCCTCATCCACTCCACATCCACATCCACACCCAACCCTCAATCCTCAACCCCCATTCTTCAACCTTAACCCTCATCCAAAAATGAAACCAACCCTACCCCTCACCCTCCTCTCTCTCCTTTTCCTCCTCCCCTTCCTCCCCCTCTCAACCACCCACCCAACCCCAACCTCCACCCAAACCACCCTACTCACCCCCGGAAACGCCACAATCCACAACACCTGTCCCTTCCCCATCTACATCTGGTCCGTGTCCTCGACCACCAGCCCAAGCTACACCATCACGCAATACCAAAACTACACTGAACCGTTCCGCCACGACACACAAACCGGCGGCGTGAGTTTGAAAATCACCACCGTGAGGGATGGGCTGTACACGGGCTCTCCGCAATTGATCTTTGCGTATAACCTCGTCGAGGAGAAATTGTGGTTTGATTTGTCGGATGTTTTTGGGGATCCGTTTCGCGGGTGGAGGGTTAGTGTTTGGGTTGAGATGAATGGAAATGGGGGGAGGAAAGAGGAGATTGTTTGGGAGGATGGGGTCGCGCCGGGGGGGAGTCAGGTTAGGGTTGTTGGGGGGGAGGGGGAGGTGGGGGTTTGGGTTTGTTCTTAGGTCTCTCTGTTTTATTCTCTGGGGGGTGATGGGGGGGTTGATTTATGGAAGGGGATGTTGGGATCGGGGTTGGGGGTTTTATGCTAAGCTAATGGGTGGTGTTGGGTTGTTTTTTGCTCTGTTGGTTTAATGAAGTTTGCTATTCATATCTCATGTTGTTATTTTATCAATGTCATGTCATGATCTCGTTATTTTCATACGCCGCTCTGGAGCATTATCTCAGTAGAGATGAAAGAACGGCCCAATGGCGGGATACATCCTGTTTCCAGTTCATGTCAGAGATATTCTTCTCAGTAAATGGTATATGACTAACTTATCTTCTCTTGTGAGCCCGCTGCCTCACCTCTCTGGACCGCTGATATGGAATGTAAAACGGGACGTAGATGCCAGCTGCCAGGGAGGCATGGACGAAGACTCGGATTGCCATTGTTCGTGATGGTACTGCTGGAATCGAATGAAGAGGCCGGTGTTTGATATAGGGTGAGAATGTCATATGACCTTCAGGAGTATTCCGATAGACATTGATGGTATAGGGATATTTCTGGGGGTTATGGTCGTGGTTTAGGAAGACAACTTGACTACTCGGGTAGTGTATAAATTTGAGGGACCGACGCCGATGTACTAAAGCTAATATCCACCCTTCAGATAGAACTGCAGGGTATCAGACACCACCAGTTCCTACATGTCTAATATAATCAACTACCTGCCGAGCACTGCGGTGCCATTCCCTCAGAACCCCCAACGAGACGTCAACGTCGTGAGTAATAATATTTGACTGTAGGTCATGTTGCATATGCACCAGACAGTAGAATCAAACCGTAACGAGGGTATACAATACGCATCCCACCAATGAAAAGAACAAATGCACAAATCCTTTATAGCCCAGAAACCCACTCTTGGCCGACGGAAGCGCCGATTGGACCCGAGCTGCTCGGGCCTCTTCCATCACCTGAAATCCTTGTCATCATCAATACAGGGGTTGTCATTGGTTGTCTACCCCAGATTTCTCTACCCCGCATCTCCATCATCTGTTCCTAGATAATAGCATCAGGCCACACCTGCAGAATGATCACCACCGTTCGTCATGGACAGACCCGCCAAGCGCCCGCGGCTGTCAATGGCCTGCAACATTTGTCGTCAGCGCAAGGTGAAATGCGATGCCGAATACCCCAAGTGTCGCAACTGCCGCGTGCGCAAGCAGCCTTGCATCACCACTGATCCCCAGCGGCCGGGGGTGACTGGATTTCGGGAATGGCTGGATGTGCCAGAGAAACAGGGACTCGGCAATGAGGAACGACTTCAGCCGGACGACGGTGAGAACCATGAAGCGGGCTCACCGAAGCCATCGCCGGATCTTTCTCCCGTTCACCATCCGTTCGACACTTCATTCAATGTGGATGGCACCGATAGGATGAAGATCATGGGAGGAAGCAGCTCGCAATGTTTGGCCAAATCGTTGGACGTCTACTTCAAAGCAGCCCGGTTAAAGCCTGTGTCGGGTTGCTTTCGATACGGAATGAGACACGCAGAAGAGCTTGATCTACCTTTATCTCTGTCTTTGCCTGAGCTGCCGGGTCCGGAGCAAAGAGAACGGTACTTGTCGGCATATATCTCGAGAATACATCCCATATATCCTATATTCAACACGACCCGACTGCGCGTCGGCACGGAACTTTTGGCCACTGCCGGTGGATTCAGAAATCTTCCGCGGGAGCAGATCCCTCGACTTGTGTCAGCCTACTTGATTATGAGCCTCGGAGCAGATGAAGTAGGACCAGGCCAGACGGGGGACGGGGATCGCTACTTGCAAGCAGCAGCGTGTCTGCTCTCCCATGTCATCATCATCCCATATCTGCCGACTGTGCAGACATTGCTCCTCTTCACCATAGCATACCGCGGTAGGAATCAGGAAGGACTGGCCTGGCAAACACTCGGCATGGCTATCCGGACTGCCTACACATTGGGAATCAACCGTTCTTCTACCTCCATTTCCGAAGAAAAGTCCATCGAGGGACGAGTGTGGGCCGTGTGCTGGTGTCTAGAAAAGATGATGCATCTAGAATCTGGTCGTCCGACTGTTATCGGACACCAACACCCTAAGCCGAGTGAGGGTATCTTCCGAGCAGAGGACAAGTTCCTGCAGTGGCATGTCGAGCTTGGGGAATATCAAGGCAACATCAGCTACCATATCTACAACCATCAATCTGGGATACGAAATGTCCGACAGATTCTTCTCGGCACGGCTCGACTAGATCGAGCATTGCTGTCCTGGTCTAACCGTGTCCCGATTGACTTGCGTCCAGGGAATGATCTCTTTTGTCCGGACGATGAATTTCACATGGCGGCTTTTCTATCAATACAATATCACAGTGCGTTGATCTCGCTACATCGCGCAGCACTGATTGCTCCGACCTCGAGCTTTGAAGCAGAGGTAGCGAGGTGTTGCTCCGATGAGCCATCCCAGTTTCGGATGCGACAAGGAGAGACAATATGTGTGAACAGTGCCCGAGCGATTGCGAAACTCAGCGTTGAGCTGTCTGAGCGCAAGGCGGATTCACAGATTATTACTGCTGCATCAGGACTATTGGCTTGTATAGTGCTGGCTATCTTTCTTATCAAGCATCCTGGCTCTCGTCTGCAGATTATGGATCTCCAGGTATGCAATTGTTTTGGTTGAGGTCGAGTCTAACGATGATAGCTACTCAAAGCGTGCTTGGAATATACCACTCAGCATCTGTCTAGATGCAATGCTGATTCGCGATTCATAGAAGGTATGAGTGCTCTACAACCGTGACAGAAAAAGACTAATAATAGTAGGAATTGGGACGATCTACGAACAATGCTGCGCCCATCTCCAGTCCGCAGACAAGAGAGCCAACGAGCAGCGACTTGTAGCAAAGTCCAACGAGTCTCTTCCGACACCAGCCATTGACATGCCGTGGATTGCCGAAAATACATCACAGCCAAATGATTTGCTAAAGCGAAATACGAACCCCCACCGCGAGGTTCCATCCCTTGTGTCTTCACCGGTAGACAACAGGGAGGTGCACGATAATATGGATTCATTAGGATTCAACACATCAATGCTAGACGGGTTCATGCCCGAGGGAGTCAACGTGGACCAAGTATTTCCATTTGAGGGATACAATGTGGAGGAACTATGGAACTGGATGGTGTATTTGGATAGTCCTGATGTTACTTAACTACCACATCTTCATACTTATCCTATCGTACTGGAATCATAAACCGAAAAAAGATTAACTCAAACAGCCACAAACATACACAGCAATAACAACCCCCATCTACACCTCCTTCCCCCTCTCCATTTCCTCCAAATACGGAATCCCCGTCAACCTAAAAACCCTCTCACTCAACACCGGCTCCTCCACCGGCCTCTCCCTAGCAACAGGACAAGGCTTCCCATCCCTCATAGCAATATTACTCTTCGAGACGTGTTTCGCATTCGGCCAATGCGTAGTTCCAAGACGACCTACCCAAACCAAAAATTAGCCAGATCCCTCCTCCCCCTCCCCAACCCAAAAAAAAAGAACTCACGTTCATACGCATCCCTCTTCCTCACCAACTCCCCCCTCCCCACCTCCCTAACCGGCATAAAACACGCATAAACCGCCAACCGATCCACCTCCCCCGTCGGCGCAACATTATAATGCGGCGTGCGACTATCCCAAACAATCAGATCCCCGGGCCCCGCACAAACCTTCTCCCATTTCAATCCGTGCGAAGCAAGCCAGTCCATGCCCGCGGACGTGTATCCGTACCATTCGGGGGTCCAGGCGGGGATTCGTTCCTCGTGGGCCATTTCGTGATGGAATTGGCTGGAGAGGGCGTGCCCGCCTTTGCAGACGATTAGGCCGCCGTCGTGGGGACCGTTGGGGTTGAGGTTTATGAGGCCTTGGAGGCCTATCCCACTTTGTGTTAGGGGATGGAGGAATGGGGGGTTGGGAATGGGGGAAGACGTACATCTGAACCCGGGTTTGGAGGGGTCTTGGTCTTGGTGTGGCCAGGGTTTACTATCACATATCTATCGTTAGTCTTCACTCTCACTTCATATACCAAAGCCAGAGAAAAAGAGAAAGACAAGGGACATACTTCTCCGGCATATCCTCGCGACTACCCACCACAAACCACAAAACATTAGCGCACATCCCACCCAACACACCAACCCAAAAATAAGAAAGAATGTATACTTAGCAAACCCCACATTAACCACATCAAACGAAACAATCAAATCCTCATCATCATAAACCCTCGCAAAAGCATCCACCACCCCCTCTTCACCCCGGATGTCCCAGACCCATTGTTCGTGCGTCACCCCGTAATCAAGTATCATTCCTTTTTCGTTCATCACGGGGAGTTGGCCCCGGCGGACGGTTTGGGGGTTCGTGCGGGTGTAGCCCAGTTTACTATTGTTTTTATTTTGTTAGAGGGGTGGTGGAGGTGGGGGGGGGGGGGTATGAGGGCGGTAAAGGCAGGGGGGGATACAAATCCTCCATGTATGTGTAAAATGCATCAGCGTAGGATTTGGCTCGGTCAAGGGGAATCGCCCCCTTGATTACGGCGTAGCCGTCGCGGTTGAGGTCGTCGCGGAAGTCGCCGTAGTTGGTGGGTTGGCCGTCGAGGAGCATTCGGTTTTGGCCTTTGGTGGTGGTGTTAGGGGTTGGGGATGGGGCTGGGGCTGGGAGGGAGGTGATGGTGGTGGTTGTGGTGGTGGACATTGTGGATTGGCTGTTTGTTTATTACTTTGGTGGTAATGTGAAGTTGAGATGAGATGATGATTGTTACACTGGATTTGAGGCCTACTTATCTGATAAATTCATACTGTAGAGATAATGCCCCGAGAATAGCCACCTGCTCCGCTCCGAGAACGAGTTAGGGTTCGGGGCCCCCCGAGGTATCTATCTCCGCCGAGCTCGGTTCGGTCCTCGCCGAGCATATCGACCGAGCAACATACATCGACCGAGTCAATACCCTACATACAATATAACCCTTATCCCTACTCCCTCCCTCACCTCAACCCCAACTTCCCTTCACAAGAAGCAAAATGACCACCAACAGATACAACATCATCATCATCGGCGCCGGCATCGCCGGTCTAGCAGCCGTACTCCCCCCTCCCCCCTAAACCCCCAAACCAATAATCCAATACTGAAAAAAATCCAGGCAATATCCCTCCGCACCCGCACCCGAACAATCCTCCTCCTCGAACAATCCCCCCTAAACACCGAAATCGGCGCCACCATCTCCCTCCAACCCAACGCCTCCAAAATCGTCCTCCAGAGATGGAACCTCGCATCCCTCCTCGCCCCACACTCCATGACCGACACCGCCTTCGAAGTATACAATCTCGCCGGGGAACTAAAAACCCATGTCCCTCTTTCCTCATCAAAAGAGAAATACGGCGCCGAGAGAATGATCTATCATCGACAGGATCTGCACTCCGTGCTGAAACACCGGACCACGGCACAGGAGTACCCAGGGGATCCAGCAACACTCTGGACTGGGAGGAGAGTGGTCAGTGTGAACTGCGAAGAAGGGATTGTGGAGATGGAAAGCGGGGAGAAGGTATATGGGGATTTGATTATCGGGGCGGATGGGATTAAATCTGTTGTTAGGGGGTGTGTGCTTGGGCGGGAGGTACAGGCCAGAACCACCGGGTGGAGTGCGTATCGGATGATGGTTGATATGGAGGATTTGGTTCGGAATGAGGGGTTTGTGGGGGTTGTTGATCCGCGGGTGTGTCAGACGGTGATGGTTGTGGGGGATGGAAGGAGGAGGATTATTATGGGTCCGGCTAGGGGGGGGAAGGTGTATAGTGTTGTTGCGTTGGTTGCGGATGAGAAGGGGGAGGTGAGGAAGGGGACGAGTTGGGTGACCGCTGGGGATCGGGGGATGATGTTGGATACGTTTGGGGATTTTCCGGAGTGGGCGACGGCGCCGTTGCGGTTGGCGCGGGGGAGGTAGGGTTGTGGCAGTTGAGGGATTTGGACCCGTTGGAGACGTGGTGTAGGGGGAGGGTTATTTTGATTGGGGATGCCGCGCATGCGATGTTGCCGACGCAGGGGCAGGGTGGGAGTCAGGCGATTGAGGATGCGGAGGCGTTGGGGGCGTTTTTTGAGGGGTTTGAGGCGGGGAGGTGGAGGAGGGAGGATGTTGAGAGGGTCAATCGGGAGGTGTTTGAGTGTCGGTTTACTAGGGCGAGTACGATCCAGGAGTATAGTCGGTTGGCTGGGGGAGAGGAGGACGGGGCAAAGGTGGCCATGAATCCGAGGGAGTTTATGGATTATAATTGTTTGTATGAGGGGGCGGTGGAGTGGAGGAGGAGGCAGGGTGTGGTTCATGCTTAAACAGGGTCTTTTATCATTTATGAGATGATTGCGAGAGGCTAAGCTACTGCTATGAAATTCAGCTGGATATCCACCCCCGCTGGTAACTTGGATACCTCCACCATTGACCGTGCCGGTTTATGCGGGAATGCTGGGTTATATACGCTTGCGAACTCGGGCATTATACTAGCATTGTTGACATATACCTACACAAGTAGAATAGCTTAGCGTGGAGATACTGCACTGACCACCACCTTGGCCACCATATCAAGACCAGATCCAGCTTCCTTGAGAATAGCCTCGGTGTTATGGATATTTGCCTGCGTCTTCTCCGTCACAGACCCGTTGATCAGCTTCCCCTCGGCGTCGGCAGGAATTTGGCCAGAGAGCCAGACGGTTCCATTTGCTTTGATGGCTTGAGACTGTTGAATAAGTAGTTTTTTGTGGTCATCAGGTGAGATATACGTAATGTGCGAAAGCTGTTGGTAAGTGTAAGTATGAGCTGAGCTGAGAGGAAGTCACTCACGAGCATAGCATTTGTCTGTATGTATGCTGGTGAGGGTTGAATTGCCCCTGTGGATGACACTAATGCTGCGGCCGGGTGAGATAGACTTGATGCGATGTCTACATACGAATAGAGACGATGTAACACCACGGCGGAACATCTTGAAGGAATGTTGTATCAATTAACGGATGGATTAAGATCAATCGATATATATCATTCGGGATTCTGTCCCGACGCTGGACAATTAGGGCGTGGCTCGGCCCCACCCGCCGAGATCTGTGAAATTTGTCAGCGCCCAGACATGCAGTGATTCATTTTTAGTCCATTCCAAGTCGTAAGAAATGCAATCATTGCTATAAGACAGAGTAGTGGTGCATAGACTGCAGTGAAGTATTGACTGTTTACCATGGCCACCGTAGCGAAGAGTATCCCCCGGCTCACGGGGAGGTAAGCCTCATACCTCAAGCCAAGAACAACGTACTAACAACATCCAGATCATTCCTCAAAAGAACATCGAACATAAGCATCCGGATGAATTCCTCATCCGCAGCAGAAGCAGCAGCCAAAGCAACCTACAAAATAGTCAGCAACCACCACGACTTCCCCGAGATCGAGGCCAAGAGACCCCCCTTCGACCACTCCAACCCCCCCATCAAGGTCACCCAGTCCCCGTACCCAGACTGGAACTACGGGCAAGGCGTACCCAACCACACCAGCACAGCCCACCACGAGATCGACCCCTACGCCACCGACCGCCCCATGATCAACAACTACCGGTTACTCGTCTCAGGAATCGCCCCCCGACCCATCGGCTTCATCAGCACCGTATCCGGGGATGGGAAAACCGAGAACCTCGCTCCGTTCAGCTACTTCCAGGTCGTCGACCACGACCCGCCTACCTTCATTGTAGGGTTTTCGTCCCGCCCTGGTCCGGTCAAGGACACGTACCGGAATCTGAAAGAGACGGGGGAGTGTGTGATCAACACTGTCTCGGAGGGGATGATTGAGGCGGTGAATGCCACGTCGATTGATGCGCCGTATGGGGTGTCGGAGTGGGAGATCTCGGGGCTGTGTAAGGCGCCGAGTTCGACGGTCAAGCCTGCCCGAGTGAAAGAGTCGGTTTTCTCGGTTGAGGGGAAGGTGGTGGATATTAAGGATTTTGAGGGGCATAGGCCTGGGATGAGTGCTCCTGCGGTGGTTTTGATTCAGGCTACGAGGTTCTGGGTGCAGGAGGGTGCAGCGGATAAGGATTTTAGTCATATTGATTTGGAAAAGTTGAGGCCTGTTGCGCAGTTGGGCGGCGTGGCATATGGTCGGATTACGGAGACGTTTGAGCGGCCAAGGAAGAGGTGGGAGGATGAGGTGGAGAAGAGTGAGCTGCTAACGGGGTTGGAGAGGAGGAATCAGGAGCAGTAGTCTTGATGGGTTCTTTAATATAGATTTGTTTCACTCTAGATGTACATTTACGATTTCATCACGCGATGCTTCCTATATGCCTGACAATTCAGGCAGCAGCAAGATCGGCGGCTGTCCGACGCCCCGAGCCGGTTTCGGGCCTTGTTCCGACCGCCGCGACAAACAACATCCCTCTCTATCCCACTCAAGACATCTATTCTATCCCCAGAATATCAAAATCCATCTCATCATGTCCTTCCTCCGGCTCTCAACACGGGCTCTGCCCACCCAACTCCTTCGACCCCAACACATCGGACTCCGTACCGTCGCGACAGCAAGCAAGAAGGAATGGCTGTGCATTCTACCCGACAATCCTGATGCCTTGGAGTTGAGAAAGCAGGTTCGACCGTGAGTACCCGTTCCCGTCCAAAGTAATTTGTCTACGCAGTTTTGTTAATAGTGACGCAGAACTCATATGGCCGGAGTTGGCCCTCTGGTCCAGGCGGGAAAGCTGGTCGCTGGTGGTTAGTTTGTCCTCAGTGGTAATGGGATGACTGGTTAACTTCATCAGGCGCAATGCTGAGCTCGCATCCTGAAGAAGGCGAGGATTTGTCTTTCAAGGGAAGTATGCTCATTTATACGGCTGAAACGGTCGAGGAAGTCCGCCAGCTTGTTGAGGCTGATATCTATGCCAAGAGTGGCGTTTGGGATATGGAGAAGGCTCTGGTTGTTCCGGTGGGTGCTTCTTGTTGTTCAATATTGGAATTGTGATACTGACCACGATATTTGGCAGTAATTGTCGGCTGTGCGAGAACCGTTGAAGAAGGATTAAGTGTAGGAAGGAGAGGTGGTGGGTCTTCTTGAAGGCAAAGAGTGGCTATTTGGCCTCGAGGTGGCAGAAATAGGGATAGTATCGATTGTATCTGATACTCTTGCGGATCCATATGTCAATCGTGACTGTGATACCACCCATTTTTCCCTGATGTCTGGTTCGCCGATTGAAAGCTTTACGAATCTAGTATGACATCAATTGTAATCCGTTTACAATTGTATGCTTTGATCTCCAGTATACCTTTACCCGACGAAGTGCACGTAAACAGATAGTACCGTCAGCTTTGTCTATTGAAGCACTTTCCTATTGACATTTTCAACTACCAAGGGACGATGGCGCATCTGGGAGCGCGTCAGACTGAAGATCTGGAGGTGGCCGGTTCAAGCCCGGCTCGTCCCATTCGTTTTTTTCGAGAGAGATTTTAATTCGATTCTTTTTTACCGATGGCGGTTGGTGATGTCGTCATGCCAGGGTTCGAACCTCACTGCCGGCAGTTGCCATGCTAGGAAATTGAGGGTCTTGTTGCATTTTTAGTCCATGAAGACATGATGGTTGCCTGCAGCTTAGCGGTCATCTTGATTTCATTCCATCCAATATCTTGCCAGTTAAATTTTCTGGTGACTTTCTCGGGGGTTCAGTTAGTCATGGGTTCTATTGTGCCATGAGGCTAATTCAAATTCCTTTGGGCCAGACTGTCTAGCGAGCCCATTTCCAATATGTCAAGAATGGGCATTATGCTTATATGACACCGATGTTCATTGGATTTGTGGAGGTGTGACGGACAATCGCTGGTTTCAGAGAATTGGTCATACTAGATGCCAGTGGTCAAGATATATATCTACCCTTTCCACACTTACACAAATCACAAAACTGAAGACTCCACCCAATTGCGTAAATGTAGCAACTTGGATTGAAAGCAGAATTATTTAAATGACACAGAAATGTTACACATAGCAGCAGACATACAAAAAACTAGCAGTATATTCCCACCAACCAGTCATACGGCCCACGTTGTAAAGTTTAGCGGCCCCTCAATAAGCATAAACTGGGCCCTATTTCTCAACAATTGGCCTGCTGGCCCAATGGTAAGGCGCTTGACTACGGATCAAGAGATTGCAGGTTCGAATCCTGCGTAGGTCATTCTTTTTTGCTTTTCTTTTTTGCTAAAGAAAAAATGCAACAGAAGAATAAGAGTAAAATTAATGCCACGGTAAGATGAGAAATTGGACAAATGGTCATTCCCGATAGGAACAAGGCAACAGTATGTTTATCCGTAAGTGATGGAAAGCATCAATGCCGAAGTAAGACAGCACAGTACTACTTATTGCTGCACAAGCCTCCTGGCTGTCTGTTTTCTCGTCTTGGGATTCGCCTTCCGCATACTTCTCATGCATTCCACATGAAAGGATATTAGTGTCGAGGATATGACACCATGTACATTGAAAGAGGGAACGTGTTGCCTGTGGTTATATGATGACCTGTCGATCAATAACTTATTATTCATTGAAGTGGGCTATCGAGTAACAATGATAATTAAAGAGAGACACGAAAGAAAAGAAAGTAGGATATAACAAAGGTCATATATAATGAGTAACAAAGATGAAGAGACACAAAATTGTACAGAAACTTGTCCAACCTTGAAGACCATCTCCAGGTCAGGTCCTAGGTGACGTGATCTCCTAATCCCGGATCAAGCGATACTGGCTCTATCTTCGTACAACATCAGTATGCCACCAATGTGGCAAACCAATCCTCAAACAGCTCGACCTTTTCACTCCAGGCAATGGGAATCTGCCCCCATCCATCACCAACATGCTGTACCAGTTTGGAGGTGTTCACTGCGGGCCAGTGAACTGCCCCTTCTGCCTGAGTATTAGGGTTTCTTGTATTGATAAAACTGGCCCAATAATCGTTCATATTCTTGGCAATAGCATAGTCCTCAGCAGTCCAGGGTTTGACAGTGGCCTAGAGATTGTTCAACACGTAATTGATCTCTGACTCGTGATAAGCTCCAGGACTCTGGCCAGGGGGCGCGTGATCCCAGAAGTAGTTCCAAACAGGGCTGATCTTGGCGGTATACCACATCTGGGTCCAGAGCCAGGTACCTAACTTGGAGCGGTCGGTGAACATGGAGTTGTATGCCCCTGATGCGGTTGTCGAGTCGTTAGCTGGATAAAGAGCAAGGGATCGGTCGATCCACCCCCCGCTGTATGTTTCGTTGAGGTCCTGGAGATATTCCGCGAGCGAGATATCGAGGCCGTAGGTAGCGCCGTTTTCGTCCTTGTTGTTTCCCGTGATGACTGGAACGTCGTGGGCTAGGCCTTTCATCAGGATGTTGAGGTAGGTATCCGGCATGGCGTAATAATCGAGGACGGCCTTAAACATGATCGTGTTTTCACGGGTGATGCTGGTTGCACTGCTAATCAATGCTTCTATGTTTAGGTTGCGGGCTTCGGCGATGCTGGACATCTCCAGATTCGATAGATAGGTATTGCCATCTGTTAGTGCATCTTCCAGTGGGGTGTAAGCCTCGGTGAGGCTGGTACAGAGAGGGTCATGGGGATCCCGGACACTGCACTTGATGATGGCACCGACAATCAGTCCCTGGGTTAGATTGCTATACAGTATATGTTGAGTGGCTGCAGAGCCTGCCGACTGACCTTGGACGGTGATTTGATTCGGATCATCTCCAAAGGTCTCAATGTTGGCATGGATCTATTTCAATGTAGTAAATTGATCTAACATTCTCTAATTGCCCGAGCTGTTGGACTCGGTCACGTTCTCGAATTTCTCTGAGAGCTCAGAGTGGGCGAGCCAGCCAAATGGTCCAGTCCGGTAGTTGTAGTTGATAAAGACAATCTTCTTGTTGGTTATATCACCGCTGTCAAAGGGAGGATCTGCTGTAGTTGATTTGGTAGGATAACTCCACATGATCACGGGGAGCTTCGCGTCAGTGGAGTTTGCTAGACTCTAGATATTAAGTTTGAGACAATCTTCATTGATGGTGTAAGCATTGTCCTTAATCGTAGCGGAAGGGCAGACAGGCCCCCAGTTGCGCGCGTCCAGTGTTTGGTTCCATGGGCTTGCGAGCTGCGGTGCTTTCTACCGGTTGGCACCTCTGGTGGTTGCAGCAAATGGAATACCCTTCCACACAGTGATGTCCTTCCAATGCGTCAGGTTGCCGGTATGGCTGCTGTTGAAAGCCGGATAACACTGGACCGAGCCATATTTGGTCTCAATCACGGTTTCGTAAAGGGCGGCGGAAGAAACAGATGCCAGCCCGCAAAGCACGGGGAGAGTATTGCGAAGCTTTGCATAGAATTGCAATGGGGAGGTAATAGCGGAGGGAACCGAGTGATGAATGTTTTGTTGTGAGATTTGAGGATAAGTGACCTTTATAGCCCTTCGACTGCTTCTCTCGGTTGCTTGCTCTAGGTTTCTGAACCATCCAAGCCTTCTTCACAAAGATATCTACTTGATCCCGTGCTGACGTATGTCCTAGATTCAGGAAAATGAACCGGACATCAGGTCCAAGACTGATAACAGCCTTCAAATGTTGAAATTGAATGAGCCGGTCGATCCCCGACCCGCTGTCCCGTAGATGCTGCAGGAACGGAGACTGGCGTTGGGCCACGCATAGTACTAGGGTAATTGAGAAGGGCAGGAGCTTACGCAGCACCGGTTATAGGTTTTGCAGTTGATTCAGCTACCCAGTTAGAACTTCCCACACAGTTCCTAAGGATCGGTTGTGAAGTCAATCTGAGCCTCCGACCTCCGACCTCCGATTGACTCGTCACTCGGTGGGTCTGTTGCTCGCAGCCCAGGAAGCCTATTGGCAATGATGAAAGCCCTAGTAATTAGGGTCCCGTGAAGCATAACAAAGGATGGTTATCTGCGACTGCATTGTCATCACGTATGCGTCTTACCTTAGCTTGTACCCATGGATCTGTCCAACTGGGAGAGTAATGCCTTTTCTGTGAAAGAAGATTAGAAAACTGCGCTATTGCTTAATGAAACATCGCAGAGCTCTCCATATCTGCTTGAGATGGACATAAAGCGTTCCAGTATAGGGCTGGCGCGGCTATAAAATCACCAAGAAGGACTAGCGTGGAACCGTATAATGGAATTTGTGGACCGGTCAAGGAACTCGACCAATAACATCAAGAGGAGAAACTCATAGGTGACGTCCATGGTGGATGCCTGTCTTTCTATATCAGCGATGGATTCCCACAACCACTCCATCATGTTTATCGTCTCCATCACCATCTTCCACCCAGTCCAACCACTACTGTACGGATCAAGAGATTGCCGGTTCAAATCTTGTGTAGGCCACTATTTTTTGATTTTGTCCCTACTTGACTTCGTCTTTATTATTGCTATCTGCCCTAATGGCTACCATTCATCTGCCTAAATCATGAGGCGGAAAATGATTTGTGATGGATGTTGCGTCCCTGTGACAGACACTGACGCTTGGATCTATTATATTAAAGACTGCAGTCTGATGACTGATAAATGCTGCCCGTGTGCTTCAAATCTTAGTCAAGAGTATGGAATTATCTTTAGAAGTACTATGAGAGTTTGGATCACCCAAGGCCAACTGTAACTCTATTTACACAGTTTATGTGTGGCACAGTGTATATCTGCAGAACTCCCATATACCATGTGGTAGGGAGTACCTCATGTAAACCGAATGTCAGAAAAAGCAGAGAATGGTGTATGTCTAGGGTAGACAGCTGGCCGCACTTGGTTTATGTGGATGGAATCTAGCGTATACTTTCAATGTTCCGTTGACATTGAGTGGACTATTACGCTTTTATTCGTGTATCCTTTCTTATATATCCTAGATAACTTTGATACAGATGTACAGTTTGGAGAGAATCTTTGAATTGGAAATATCGAGAAAAACAGGGAACCAAAGTCAAAAGAAGATAGCTACAAGAGCGAGTAGGAAGAGTTCAATCCAACCGAGTAGCATACTTCCTCCGAAACGCTGCGCCATACTTATAAATCAAAGCCGGCGCAGGAGTCAACGCCAAGGCAATGAACCCGAGGAGAGAATTCCCCCATCCCAGCCCCAGAGCAGAATACATGCTGGGACCAGCAAGCGGAAGAAAGGCACCAAACAGGCAGCGGATAGCCGTCAAACCGGCAATAGCAGACGCGGCGTATGGGCCACATGCGTCAATGAAATATGTCTGGATGGGAGCGAAAATGCCCATCATGCCGAAGCCAAAGGGCATGAGGCCGATGATCGGGACGATCCAGTGCACGTGCTTGTCTGCGGCCCATCCGTACCAGAAGAAGCTGATGGGGACGAATAGAGCGAACATCAGACAGCTGGCTAGTCGCATCTCGGGCTCGTAGACGCCCTGGTTGGCTGCGGTGAGGCGGACGACGGTTTTGTCGGAGGTGGCTCCGACGGCAACGAGACCTAGGGCAAAGCCTAGGCCGATGCCGAGGTAGGAGAGACCGGCTAGTTCGGCGGGCCAGTGGTAGGTTCCGGTGAATAGGGAGGTGATGGTGGTGAGGAGGAGGTAGAGGAGGCCGAAGATGAAGGACATGTAGAGGGTGAGGAGGAGTAGGATGGGAGACCGGAAGAGGATTCGAAAGGGTCGGGTGACTCCCCGTGTGAGTGTGGCAGATGTGCTGGGTCTTGTAGGCTGGTTGGCATGATAGATGTTGCGTAGATCGGGCCGGTTGAGCTCCTTTTGCAGACGCTCGGTCTTGCGTTGGATGATCACCGTGGCGTTGGACTCGCGGTTCAGGAGGATGTTGGCGGCCGTCATCACAGCGCACGCGATGAGCAATACCCAAAAGGTCCATCTCCAGCCAGCGCGTTCGGCGATGAAGCCGCCGATGATGGGCCCGAGGATGGGGCCAAAGAGTGGCCCTGCTGAGAAAACAGCGTTGGCTTTGCCACGCAGTGCCAGAGGGAAAAGGTCGGATATGACGCCTCCACCGATGGTCAGACATGCTGAACCCCCGACGCCGGCCAGGAAACGAAAGATGATCAATGAGGCCATGTTCGGGGCCAGCGCGCATCCGATTTGCCACACGGTGAAGAAGGTATTGGCTGCATTGAGGATGGGCTGACGGCCGTAGATCTCACTCAGGGGAGACAAAACAAGGGGACCGACCTGATGGAATCATTAGAATGAGAGGATATAGTGGGTTGCAGTCAACGTACCGCAAAGCCCAGCACAAACACGCTGACTGCAAATGAAGTGAGAATCTCGGAAGTGGTGCCGAATTCTTCATCGATAAAGGACATTCCGGGTGCGGGCATGGATGAGGTGAATGGGCTAGAGGTAACGATGTTAGTCACTGTGTCTTTGCCTGGGGTTGGCTGGTCGTGCCTCAAAAAGGTAATCCCACTCACGAGCCCTAGAATGAGCCATTTGCGATTATCGGGAAAGTTCCTGTCACCTGTCAGTGAATGATATGAAGTAAGGGAGATTGATTCATACTGTGGGTTTTCCGGATCATCCTGACTCTCCCAACCCACAAGTCCATCGTCAAGGTCCATGAGCTTGTCGTCTGCCTTGGGGGATGTTGACTGTTCCCCATTAGTGGTCTTCCCCTCGAGCAACTCGAACTCTCCCTCTGCATCATTTGCCATGGCTTTTTGCTTGTGGCTGTGGAAATTCTGACACACAGTTGACTCCTAATTGATGCTTAGAGCGAAAGTAGTTTCCAACGAATGTGTTGGTACCTTATAAAGACCGACAATGAAGTCTCTAAACACCCCCAGATCGGACACCGACTTGCCGACATAGCGAGACCCTCTAGTGCAAATTTTGCTATCGTGGAGACTACTGTAGGGGTTAAACGGACATAAGGTGATGTCGAGTCCTGCCAGACAGATGGGTCCACCAGCCCCTGGAAGTGCTGTTTCCGATCCGGTGGCATAAAATCCGAACAACCATGGAGGACATGTCTTTCCAGGCAAGCGTCAATGCATTCATCCGAGTGGCAGTGGACCACCCATGGGTTAAAGATGGAGATAAGCAAGACAACGTCCGGTAAATCCAACCCCCCTGCTGGTCTTGGATCCACCAAGAATGATCGTCGTGTGGTTGCTTACTGATCTCGGGGTTGACCTCAAACCCGAGCTGGGGCTACACAATACGTAACCCCCAAACCTAAATCCGGGCTTGCCAAGAAGCCCCTGCGTGGCGTTACAACAAGGTGCTTATTTATATGGTGATGAAGCCCTAGAATCACTCCATCTTCATCATCATCCTCATCAGCATCTTCAGCATCTTCACTATCACCCACCCAGTCCAACCACTTCTACCAAAATGTCCATCGTCGTGAGAAACGTGTCCATCATCGGTGTACGTTCTTCGCCACCGCCACCGCCACCCCCACCCCGATAATCATCCATCATTAACACTCATATCATAGGCCACCGGTACCCTCGGCTCTCGCATCGCCAGCGCCTTGAAGGCTGCCGGCCACAAAGTGACCGCCATCCAGCGGAAAGACTCCAGCAAGCCCGTCCCCGAGGGCCTCAACACCGTCAAGGTCGACTACCAGAACAAGGAGGAGCTTGTCTCCACATTCACCGGACAGGATGTTGTCATCAGGTATGTCACCACCCCCTCCCCCTACCCTCAAACCCTAACTAACAACCGCAGTGCCATTCCCTTCCCTCAGCTCGATTCGGAAAAGATCGTCATCGACGCCTGCATCGCTGCATCCGTCCGACGCTTCATCCCCTCCGAATTCACCACCATGCTGGAATCCCCCCTATCCATCAACCTGCCCATCGCAAAGGAGAAGGTCCTGGTCCGTCAGTACCTCAACTCCGTAATCACCAGCACCGCCGGCCCAACTACCTGGACGTCCGTCAACAACGGCGCTTTCTTCGACATGGCTCTCAAGTTCGGAGTCTTGGGCCCTAACCCTATGGCCAAGAAGACAGTTTTCCATAACGGAGGCGATCAGCCCATTGCCGTCTCGACTCTGTCTGATATCGCCACCGCTATTGTCAAGATGCTGGAGAGTGAGGCCAAGTTCGAGGCTGCTGCCAACCAGCCCGTCTATATTTGCTCTGCGGCGGTTACGGAGCGTCGTTTGACCGAGCTGGTCTCGGAGGTCACGGGCATTGACTTTGGCACTCCGGAGGTGGTCTCGGTTAAGGAGTTGATTGCGGCGTCGGATGAGAAGTTGAAACAGGGTGATAAGTCTGTTATCATTAACTATTACTTCCAGATGATGTATGGAGAGGGATACAAGGGTGGGGACTTTATGGAGTTCAACTGGAATGAACGCTTGGGGTTGAGGATTATGTCGGAGGAGGAGTTGAAGGAGACTATTCGGAAGATTTTGACTAACTAGGCGGTTGGACTTTTGTGTATATAGCTGAGATATATTGCACGTAGTTTTTGCTAATTGGTACTCTGCTTATCAGTGTAGTGTTTTTTTTATGGTAAACCGATTGCATCTTCCCAGAGAGACGTGCCATGAGCAAGCATACAACAAATAGCCAATACACTCCCAGATAGGTACATCACAGACACTAAGAACAACGCAAATATCAAACAACCCTAACCCCTCTCCTTAACATCCCCCATCCACTCCCTCACCCACTTCCTCACCCACTCTGCCTTCACCCCCTCCACAGCCCTCAACTTCCCACTCCTCTCCGCCGTCCGCTTAGTCTCAAAGACCCTCCCCGGATCACCACACCCAGACACCGCATCCTCAAAAAACCCTAACAACTTCCCAGCAGGGTTCTTCTCCATCTCATCCCTAATTGCCTCACCTCCCCTCTCCGCAACACCCTCAACCACCTCCCTCACCCGTCCCACCCACTCCCCAAACGACACAACCTCCACCTCTCCTCCCCCTTTATACCATTCCAACTCCCCCTAACCACATCCCTAACTACCCCCCATTCCACAGGATACAGATTCACCGGATGAAACACCGCCACCCCCCCCTCTCCCCCCTCATCATCCACCTTATCCCCAACAGCCAAGTCCACCAAAACATCAGCCACCAAATCCACCGGCACCCAATCCACCCTCCCCAAAGGCCCAATATCCCTCGGCACAGCCCCCACCTCCAACGAACTCCGAACCAAACTCGGAAACCACTCATCCCTGTTCCATATCCCCGGGGTATGTACCGCGCCGGCGATTTGGCCTACCCGGGCGATGGATACAGGGACGTGGTGGGTACGGGCTGCGTGGTAGAGGAGGTGTTCGGAGATGTATTTGCTATCTGCGTAGCCTGTTTTCGAGGGACTTGGGGTGTGGACAATCTCCTCCGGGATTGGGATATGGCTCGGGTGGTGGTTCATGACTGAGCTGATGGAGGATATGTAGAAGATGTGTGGTGGGGTGGGGGATGAAGAAACGAAGTTGATGAGGTTGGTTACGCCGGCGAGTTGCGGGGTGAATGATGAGAGGGAGAGGTTGAAGTTGACGGGCCAGGCGTTGTGGATGATTAGGGTTGTGGTGGCTTGCAGGGTGGTGTAGGTTTTTGGGTCGAGGTTGAGGGTTGGGTGGGTGAGGTCGATGGTGTGGAACGTTGTGAGAGGTAGGGATTGGGATTGGGAGGGAGGAAGGAGGTGGTGGAGGGTGGATTTTTGGTGTTGGGTGGCTTGGCTGGTGGGTTTGCGGTTGAAGCAGTTGATGTGGGCGACGGAGGGGTGGTTTTGGAGGATGGAGAGCATGTAGGTTCCTAGGGTTCCGGTGGAGCCGGTGAGGATGATGGTGTGTTTTTTGTGGTTTGGGGGGCTCTGGGGGGATGATTGGTTGGGGTGGTGGTTAGTTGGCTTTGGAAGTATTGTAGGAGGTTGTATCTTTCTTCGAGCTGTTTGTGTATGGTTTCTTCGTGGGTGGTTGGTTGGTTGTTTGTGAGTTGAATGATAGCCTCTGTAAGATCTGATATGCATGGGTGGAGATAGATGAGGTTGGGCGTAATTTCAGACATTTGAAAGCCTTGTCGGAGCTGTCGTGCTGCCGTCATGGCTTGGAGAGAGTCCATGCCTAGATGGAACCAGTTCTCCGAGACGTGGAGATTCATATCCCATTCAGTGATGGTGGACACGCAGTGTTGGATAAAGTCTGACACAATCTGTGGGTCACTCACACGACCTGGACCGATAGACTCGCCGTCTGCTGGGGACGACAAACGATCGGCATCAGCATACAAGGCGTCAAGCTCTTCCCTGTAGAGCGACAGCGCTGCCGAGCGCTGCACAATTCCCTTTGCAGAAAGGGGAAGTGGCTTCTCCGGCCGTGTAAAGAGGACATGCGTTTTCGCAATGCGAGCGTGTGCCGGACAGACTGTATTTGCCTCTTGGATGGACGGCCAAATCCGCTCAATACATGCAGCTCTCTCAGCAGGGTTCAATGATATAGGTTCTGCGAGTTCAATCAAAAGAGAGGCTTGGAAGCGCTGCGCACCAGCTACCAGCGCAACAGAAACCTCAGGGTTAGCACACAAAATAGCCTGTTCCATGGAGATAGGGTTTGTTTTCTCCCCGTTCAAAAAGACAATCACATCATCCAGCCGGGCACTCCACTGCCAAAAGTCGGCCTTGTCTGGGTCTGGGTGTCTCCTCCAAAGGTCTCTTGTATGATATTCCTGCAGCTCGGGAAATAATGCAAACGTGAACTGGTGTGCTTCGAGAGCAGGGGAACGAACTATAACAAGCTCATACTCGGTTTCTGTGACTCGACGAAACTCGGGCCCCACAGCCGGGTTGAACTGGGTATATTGCCAGTCTTTTTGGGGATCTCTTCTCTTGGATTGAATAGAATTCAACATACCCACCTCTGTGGCACCGAATTGGTTAGCCAATTTGAACTTGGAGGCGATTCTGTCACCGAGCTGGTCAGGAAGATTCCCTCCGCTGTACATAAGGCGCGTGATATTCTGGCTGCATTCCTCTAACAGCTCAGCATTCTGGGCCAGTTCCTGCAACATCACAGGAGAAACCATGGCCACATCAAGGCGAGTCTTCTTGGAGGCAGCGACTAGTCCTGCTGCGGTTGGCACGCTAGATGTGGGACAGATGATCGTGGTTTTCGCAGGTATAAAGAACAGGAGATGGGCTAGACCTGCGGCCTAGAAGAATTAGATGGGACACTAATTTGTCTGTAGGACTAACATGGTATGGTGGCAGTGGCACAAACTCCCTCTTCCCGTTGATCCAGGTAGTTTGACCGTCGAACCCGTCCGGAGGCCCCAGAGAATTCATGCGCATATGCCTGACCGCAGCATCATGGGTGTAGACAATGGACTTTGGGATGCCGGTTGAGCCCGAGGTATGCCTGCCAAGTTAGATTGATCATTTGCAACCTTGAAGAGACCTACACAATGACAAGCTTTTCCTCGGCATGTTCCGGATATGTCTTCAAGAATTCGAAATGAGGGTGTTCGATATCTAGCAGATGCTCAACGCTAGGAACCTCAAAAATATCCATCGGGATCGCCTCTCGAATCGCAGTAACCGCAGCCGGACACGGGCTAGGTGCCAGGATTTTCGTGCAGTTCAGGCCCTGGAACAAGCTTTGATGGGCTGCCACGCTGTTTCGTGGGGAAGTGAGAAACAACTGGGATCGTCAACATGATTTGTCAGACAGGCACCGGGTCAACGCACACTGTAACCGGTTTTGACTGCACCCAGAACCAGAGCTGGGTATCGCACGTCATGGGGGCCGATATAAGTCAGTATCTCGCCTCGGCCCGGACCCAGGGTTTTGATCAGCCACCAAGCCATGCCGTTGATTGCGTTCGCGAAGGAACGGTAGGTGATCGGGCGGTAGCCATCATCGTAGCTAGTGGGAGAAATGGGGTATTCTGCGTATATTTCTTCTGGGGTTGTCTTGGCGTAGTGATCTACCAGGTGGGGGATCAACTCGGTGGGGGGATCAAACTCGGATTTTAAAATGGATGCCTTCATCGTGGAGGTTAATATTGTGCCCCAGTAGGGGGAGAATGAGGGCTTCTTTATAGGGCGGATCCGAAAGTTTGAAGGAGCGACGGGTGGCGTTTGAGGTACCAGCTGAAGCAGTATCCGGCTTTGAACCCAGTAGTTTCCTGGAATTGCAGCCTGGTGGGTGGCGAGTCAGGGTGCATGTGGACAGAGCTGAAGAATCTGTCAGTACTAACCTATAGAGCGATTGATTCGTGCGATCCGGTCCTAGGTACATCATGGGAGTCATCTCCACCCGGATCCTGCCGGTTTACTGGTTGATCGAGATTTGCACAATGCAGACTTCTTAGGTATCTAGATGGTCACGAGCTAGGTTGCATATAATAGGCCACTCGGTGGATCAGTGTGACGGCTATCTTCCGAGGGTATTGGACATCGGGATTTGAACTGGGGAAGATGCAGTTGGCACGGAGGCATTTATTTTGCCAATTTGCTTTCCACAATGAACGCCCTCCAAGCCAGGAACATTGATAGACTAGTGACTTGAAGAATTACTGTCAGAGGGATTATCTTTCTTAGTCATACATAATGTATTTGTAAATATAGATTTGACCAAGAAATACATATTAATCAATTGCCCTCGACTTGGGTAATCGACTGATGTTCCACGCGAACACTCCAAGATTAGGATGTCGCAGCAAAATAATCCTAAAACGGATTATATGACAAATCCAGCGACACATTCTTCGAGACCGGGAACTGTGCCAGACTCAAATCAAGCTGCATAGTACCCTTGTCATCATGCATCGCCAGATCGGCGGAAGGGTCGGAGTTGTTGACTGGCGGGCCTGATTTCGAGGCCCAGAACCAAGCTGTTGAAGTGCCATTGGGATCCAAGGTATAAACGGAGCTGGAGTTGCTGGAGGAGAGTGTGGGCCAGGCGGACAGACAATTCATGCAGCGGATGTTGGCGGTCATCTTGCCGTTGTTGATGCCGGATCCTGGCAGGAGGGTCAAGCTTGCAAGGGGGTTGTATTGGGGCTCGCTCTGGCCACCGTCCATGCTGGATCGCGGCGACAGAGTGATGTTAGTCGGAGAGGCGGCGTAGAGGATGAAGATGTTGGCCGAGTCCATCTGCGTGCCTTGGCCAAGGGAGGCCCATTGCAGGGTGGTGGGAGCGGAAATTTGCAGGTATATGGGACCGGAGTTGGCAGCAGTGGTGGTGTCGGGGATGGTGACGCTGTAGGTGAGGGCTGGCTCACTGGGAGGGGAGTAGGTGAGGATGTTGGCTGTAACTAGGGCTTTGCCATTGTTAGGTGGGTTGTTCAAAAAATCAAGGGGACATACACGGCGTTAGAACTAGACCCTGGAGCAGACGGGAGGTATGCATGATGGGCTATGTTGGAGTCAAAGAATTGAGAACGTGAGTAATAGAATGAGTGTAGTGGATATAAGATGTGAGTTAAGGTATCCTGGCTGGTTGGACCCACTGGCTGGGCTGTTTACTTTGCGGCTGAAGGGACAAAACACATAAGACCTGGGACCGGAGCAGACCAACAATTTTCGATGTTTTAAGGTTCACTTGGATAGAAAAAGATGGCGATCGCTCGCTCAAGGAGCATTCCTCAGAGCTGCAGCATGTCGTCCCTTGCATCCGACCTGGCAGGACTCAGAGAAGTCATTGCTCACCCATCCAAATCAGCGAGGACATCTTGTCAGGACAGGCAGATGATGTGTATTAGGGATGAAAATATATCTACTTTATCTAGACGAACAGATGATTCAATGTCATCCACGAAGAAAAAGTAATCATGTGACTTTTCCTGCCCGAGAAAGTCGGAGACATCTGTTACTAGGTTGGAAGCATCATCGACACATTTTTAAACATTCGAACAAAGGCTTACAAAGCACCCATAAATATCTCCAAGTCTTCATCAAGTGCTAGTTCCTAAAAATTAGTATTTGATCCAGACCTACTGTCTAACGCTGCGTCCAGGGTCTTCGTCTTCCCTGTCAATCTAGCCGAAGCGGTGAAATTAGTATTGCAGATCGGTCATTATCAGTAAGACCTAAACAAACTAGTGTTGTTCAGCAGTCAGCACTAACGCGCTTCGCAATTAAGAGCATCTCCACTGCCCTCTTCTGCTCCACTCTTGCATGTAAGGGTCCACTCAACTCACCCATTCAATCTGGTGCCCAGTCCAGCGTCTAGTTATCACGCTTTGAAGTGTCATTCCCACTGATTCAAGACTGATCAATGAGTGATGGGCCATCCTTCCTCGAACGATGTTCGAATTGATCTAGGGAGAAAATCAGATAAGGAGTGTGCGGCTGATTGGAGCAGCAGGCGCTTCACAGTCGAAGGAAGAAGGATGAAACCACTTTAGTGTCCTAGCGGCGCTTCGATCCAGCCTCCACAACACAGATTTGGGCATGCACAAGACTATCTAATTATATCGCAGCAAGGCTGACTTGTCGAGATTACAAATACCCCGCACTGGGCATAAATGCAGGGGCATCCCTCTTTTGTGAAATTAACGACCGCATGACACAGACATGTTGCATCGATCGGAAATCCCCAACGAATCCTCCGAGGGCATTGTGATGGAAACAATTCACATCGCCGACAAATCTCGCTCCGAGGGAAGAAGCCCTAGCCCTTACTCATCACCTCAGAAGTCTCTCATCAATGACGACCCGCAAGCACCGGGGCAGCATCGAGGCGCCACCCAGAGGCTGTCGTGGCTGTCATCATGGTGGGAGGAAACCATCATATCCATTTTGAGCATCGCATGTCTGGTCGGGTTGATGGTGCTGCTGGGCCAGCTGGACGGCATGACCTACGCCAACTGGGCATACCGAGTCTCCCCGAACGCTGTCATCTCGATAGTGACAACCGCCGATCGAGCGACATTATTGTTCCCGGTCGGAGTTTGTCTCAGCCAGTTCAAGTGGAATCAATATCACCGGCAGCAGCGACTCGACAATCTGCAAGTGGTGGACCAAGCCAGTCGAGGGCTGTTGGGCTCTCTCCGACTCGTCACTACCACCCGGCCCAGTCTCGCCACGTTGGGGGCCATTGTCTTGATTCTTTCGGTTGCCATCGATCCTTTAGCCCAGCAGATTCTCACATTTCCATCCCGCGTGGTTTCGGCTTCCAACGAGACCGCGTCCGCCCAGACCGCACTGGTATACTTGCCCAGCGATCCAAATACAGACAGCACCATGAGCCTCACGGTCCTCGGCAGCACCTATGGGTCCAGCAGCTCCCAGGAGCCAGTCTGTAGCACCGGATCGTGCCATTACCCCGACTTTGTTGCCCTGGGAGCATGCAGTCAATGCCAGGACGTCACCTCGCAGACCAAGCAGAGTTGCAGCGCGCTTTCCTCCAACACTACCTTGGGGGGTGAATCAATCAATAGCACCGGGCTTGGATCTGCAGCGGTCAATTGCACCTATACCACCCCGGGAGGTCTACAAATCACCCCCACGGTTTACTCCCTGGTGAACTCCCCAGAATACGTCGACTTCACCAAACACGAGTGGACATTCTCCACCACCGGAGTCGGGGATCTCAATCTCAGCGATTCCCAAGGACCTCACTATGCCGGAATACTGAACCCTGTCGTGGCCCTCGCGGTGGCTAACTATAGTAACCCTGAGATGGTGTACACCAAGGACAATCTCACCGCGCTGGAACAGAAGCCCAAAGTGAGCGAATGCGCGCTCTATCTCTGTGCCCAGAAGTATGCGAACAACACGTACAGCTCTGACCATCGATCGTTGGCGCCCTCTGAGACGGAGCAGCTGTTTGTCAATCACACCTTTCAGATGTTCGGTATCAACAACCTATCCACCTCAAGCAATGACTCGGCTAGCTTTGCCTCAGCACACTCCTATAGTATGCAGGGTATTACCATTCTTGAAATCTTGAACTCTTTCCTGTCAACAATCACCCTCATGGACAAGATTGATGCAGGCTGGACGGCATCTTTGCAAGATGGCGATGGTGCTAGCCCAGTCATGAAGAAAATCGCCACTGGCATCACAGACGCTATTCGATCCGGACCGAACACTACCACTGTGACTGGGGAAGCGTTCACCACGCAGACATACATATCCGTGAGATGGTATTGGGCTGTTGCTCCGATTGTCATCACTGTAATGTCGATAATGTTTCTGATTGCGATGATTATCCATACTGGTCGTGCCAAGGGAGTGGGAGTGTGGAAGTCCTCTGCGCTTGCCTTGTTGGCCTGCAGATTGAAACAAGGGACAGAATATCCGGATATGCATGCCCTGGGGGCAACCGAGATGGAAACAATAGCCAAGAGGATGCATGTCTCGTGGGATAAGGATGAACCGTTGACTTTGTCGGTTAAACCTACTGGAGAGGTGCGGCATGTTTAACCCATTGATGACAGGACTGGGTCAGTTTTTGTATGATGGGGAATTTGGCTATTAGTTGCCTGAGGCGTTGTCGGTAGCTCGTTGGTTACATGTGATGATTAACGTTCATATACCCATAGCCCATGAGTGAGGTTCATATAGTATTCGGTCAAAATTATAGTTAGCAGTTTTAAATATCATGTCTCAGTAATAGGATTGGTTCAATATTTCCGGGTGGTGTGTTGTCACCACAACATAACACTTTAAACCTAGCTTGGATACTACAAAAGCTGAAAGAAAAACAAGCAGCGAATCAGATAACGCAATGGTTAGCAGCTACAGCATCATTGGTCTAGTGGTAGAATTCATCGTTGCCATCGATGAGGCCCGTGTTCGATTCACGGATGATGCACTCTTCTTTTTCCCCTTCTTTTTTATTGGGAAGCCTACTAATAGCGGGTACACAGACCGAATGCTGGAACTCTTGAACTTGATCAGTAAGATCCGCTTCCAAGTGGTTTATGCTTTTCACATACACCCTACTTCGTAAGCTCGATAGAAAGCAGCTTGGACATCAGTCTATGACGTGCGCCCTAGAAACCGTTCGTTGTCTGGTAGAAGTTTTTTTATTCTTTGTTCAAGATACGAGAAGTCACCCTCAGAATCCGATCAAACTGTACGTTTCTTTGTACCCGTGCGGTGCCTTGACCCAAGCTAATTTTGGATTGAATGATAGCTTCGCACCGGCTAATGTTGAGCTTTTAGCTGGGCATCAAATCAAAGTATCCCGGAATGGCTGGGGAGCGTTGGATGTGAAATTGACGATCCAGCTGACGGGAAATTGGCAGTTTAGTGATGAGCAAGGTGGTGGACAAGGGAATTCGAAAACGCTGACTTGGCCGTTGAAGTTGAGTGGACCGTCGTTGCATCAGTCGGATGTGGCATTTAATGTGGTTGAATCGGGAAGAATATGTCGGGGTAAGGGTTTGGGGAAGGAAGGAAATGTTCGAAAGGGTAGGGCTATCAGTCACGGATGGAGGGGGTAGGCTCATAATTGAAGCTTTATCCTGGCTTAAATCAATTTGTTAGTCTTCTGTTTATACTTGGCGCGAACAGTAACAAAAAATTCAATATATCCAGCATTAACTGTGATATCTTGAGATCTTCGCCCAGAGAGTATAACAGCCAAGCAGTATCGTTGAATGAATTACGCAACTGATTTTCTTGTTCCTGCTATTTGTTCTGTTCATTGATCATTTCATCTTTATCTTTGAAGGTTCTGCTAATTCTATAGGCAGATAGAAAAGCTCGAGAAACGAGACTTGAGGATATCCGGATTACAGGCCCACTCAGCCAGAGCCCTATCAACCTCCAAAACCAAGAAGCGAATCTCGATTCATCACATCCACTTCTCATGCAACCAAGTCATATCCATCCCCTCCATGCATCAAAACCACGCATCCCGTCACTTCAGACTCATCTACCTACATCCAACCACCCTCAGCTAAAACTCCGACGTATAATGCCCATCCGTCCTCACACTAGTATTATAAACCCTCGCTCTCTCATCAACCACATACTCAGCACAAATAACCGATCCATTCAACCGCATAACATCCCCAACGGTAGCATTCGCCACGATCCAATTCATCCACAGATTATGATTCAAAGTCGTAGTACTTCCCGGATCCCCATCATAGTTCAAGATATCTGCCCCAGGCTGAGACAGCCCAGCCTCATCAAGAATATACTGAGGAGCGGTGTTATTCCCACCCATATCGTACAGACGATGGGGTAGATCAGCCATCTGCCACTCCCACCATAGCTTGTCGAGGTATGCGTGATGCATGAAGAATAGCGGGTCGTTGCAGCTGTCGATTGGATCGAGCATTAGGCCGCCGACGCCACCGTGGCCGCCGCTGTGGGGGTTGCCGTTGTAACATTGCCTAGATTTACGGAGGAAAGTTGGTGGAGTGTTCGTAGTGAATAATTCTGGGAGGAGGGAAGAACACTCACCAAGCATCGGTATAGTTCGCATACCCGAAGCAAGTCTCGACGTTAGATGCAGCTTCCGTGGAGAAACTACTCTGGCTGAGATCGCGAGAGAGACAGAACTCGTTTCCTCGTTGGTGGTGATTGCTCATGTAGAGCACGATGTCCTTGAATGTTCCATCGCCAACACAGCTATTACTTCCTGTCCCGTTGCCGCCGAATCCAGTGACTGGGTCGAAGATGGGTGAGGAGGATATGTTCCCATTACTTAGATCGGTCAGCTCGTCCCAGTATGGGTGTGCGCCAGTGTAGTTGCATAGATTCTGGAGGGCTAGCTCGTGAGTGCGGACGTAGTATCGATGCCAGGGGAGGAATTGGCCGACGTAGTCTGCCACGTGGGGTTGTTAGTAGTTATTTGCGAGGAGAGTCGTGAGGTAGGGAGAGGGAAGTTAGAAGCTTACGGATGTCGTTGCCTTGGGTGATGTGGACATTGGCAAACTCATCCCAGACGTTGGTTGCGTTTTCAACGAGGCCTGTTATCGGTGGATGGCTCATTAGGCAGAGCTCTGCTTTGATGTAGTCATGCTTTTCTGCGTCGCTGAGGGCGTTCCACTGAGGGGTTGCATCACGGGTTAGTGTGTGTCTCTTGAGGAGGAGGGGGTATTACATACAGACTTCCTGTAGTTAATATGCTCACAGGTGTTTCGAATGGCCGGGGTATGAGTCAGTTGTCTCCCTGAAGTCGAGACGGGGGATGTCTCAACCACCAGGGAGGCGGCAAGCCCTAGAAGGGCACACTGGATTAGTGAAGGCGCCATGTTTCAAATTCTGGCCACAGGCTTAGAGAGGCACATCAGAAGGATTAGAGATGGCGAGCATAAGCTTTAAATCTGCCTCACCAAAGCATCCACGACAACCAATTGCCGATCTACCTTACCGAGAATTTATGCATCACCTAGCCACGAGGACATACACACCAGTATTACTGCCCAATTCACATCATCACCATCCGACCTTTTCCATATATGGATGCCTTGACCTCGCAGTAACAATTTGGTCCACGCACCATCACGTGCTGGTAAAAACCCCATGCCCATCAGCCCAGAATAGAAAAGATCGACCCACTTCTCCAGCCGATCTCCCTCATCTTCGATATGTCACCAAGAATAACACCAATCTGCTTACCCCAACTTTCCCATCCAGAGATATTGTGGAGTAGGATGTTCTTGGCAATGGCTTGGGCTACGTAGTCGGCCGCGCAAGATCTACATCTCTGCCAAGCATTATCAAGAAGACGTGCAGTAGCCCCGGAAAACTCGATCTCCGAACTAGTTTGGCCTGCATGAAGCTGGATTCTTCACTCCGCAGCGGACGGGATGAATTAGTTGTGCCTGTTCTAGACTGGTCTTGTGACACAGATTCTTACCTTCGGCAGTCTACAACGGCAGGATATCCCAGCCTTCCCAGCAGCAGCCAAGGCTGGGTTCGATTAAGCCGTGGGACAAGGACGGCCATTGGTGGAGATTATAGGAGAAGCAGCCGGTGATAAATATTCTATATATGACCAAAAGGTCTGCCATTTCCAGCGCCATTCACTCCCAGCAGTCATTTGCACCACTTTCTTTCCTTGACAATGCACCCTCTTCGCGCCCTGCTATTTTCTACCCTGGCATTCGCACTCAATGTCAACCGCACCCAAGCTTCCTCTCTCATCCACCCCACTGCCAAAACCCTCAATGGGACTTACTACGGCATTCACCAACCAAAATGGCACCAGGACTATTTCATGGGGATACCCTACGCCCAACCACCCGTGAGAGACAACCGTTTCCGGCCAGCCCAGTCACTCAACACCTCATGGACAGGCGAGAAAAATGCCACCGAGCCAGGCTACATGTGTTACGGGTACGGTCCAACACAGACAGTCCTCGGAGAATACGTATCAGAGGACTGTCTGACCCTAAACATATACCGGGCATCCAACGTATCCGCTTCAAAGGGTCTGCTCCCCGTGGCTGTGTACATCCACGGCGGTCTCTTCAAGCATGGCTCTGGCCGCGACCCTCGATACAACATGACATCTCTTCTTCAGGTAGCCGTCCAGAACGATCAAGAGTTTATCGGGGTTACGTTGAATTACCGTCTAAGCTATTGGGGTTTCATGTACGGAAAGGAAATCGCTAACGAAGGGGCCGCGAACCTCGGGTTACGGGATCAGCGTCTTGCCTTGCGTTGGGTCAAAGAGAACATTGAGGCGTTTGGTGGTGATCCGGAGAAGATCACTATATGGGGCCAGGAGGCCGGGGCGTATAGCGTTGGTTTGCAGCTTCTTGCGTATGGGGGGCGTGATGATGGGCTTTTCCGTGCGGCGATCATGCAGAGTGGGAGCCCTATGTTGATGTGGCCGGCTGTTACGGTGGATGAGTGGCAGGGGCTCTATGATGAGTTTGTGAGTGTGACGAATTGTACGGGGGTTTCTGATACGCTTGCTTGTTTGAGAGGTGTTGATGCTGGTGTTCTTTCCGATGTGTTTGGTAGTGATGTCACTATGCTTGATCATCCGAACCCTGTGATCGACGGTGATTTTATCCAAGAGTTGGGGGCGAAGGAGCTGAATGCGGGACATTTTGTCAAGGTGCCGCTGCTGCTTGGGACGACTCGGGATGAGGGGACATGGAGTTATTATGGTGTGGAGGGAATTAATACCACTGAGGAATTCTTGAAAATGGTGGAATACGACGGATTGAACACCTCGGCCGCGGAAAGAATCACAGATCTATACCCTGACGATCCCGCTGTTGGCATTCCATCGACGCTGGAGGGAAGACCCGGGAATGACACCGGACTGGGATACCAGTGGAAGCGCTCTAGCGCGTATAACGGGGACAAGGTCATGCATGCTGGACGGCGGATGGCAAGTGAGGCAGTAAGTTACCGAGCATTCGTACCTGACGTGAAGAAAGCTACTAATATATGCACGCTGCAGTGGGCTAGGCATGGTGTTGACGTCTATGCATACGTGTACGATGTCCTGTTCCACGCCAAATGGTGGGAATATGGGGCACAGGAGCAGGATGACATCGCGTTTGTCTTTCATAACGTCACACTGTCCGAGTCGCTCAGTCCGACCGATCAGGCAGATCAGAAAAAGACTTTCGAGCCGCTGAGCTATCTGATGAGTAGTATGTGGATTAGCTTTGTTAGTACGATGAGTCCAAACAATATTCCGAGTAAGTGGTATTGGGTAGAACGATGGGGTTTCTATGGGCACTGCTAACAATGGATTGCGGATCTATAGTTAATGGCACTAATATATGGCCGAGGTATAATGTCCAAAACCCCGAGGCATTAGTGTTCGATGTCAACGCCACCCAGCTATGTCGCATCGAGACGGACAACTACCGCAGTGGTGCCATTGCGTATTGGATGGACCTGTTTACCACAGATGGGTATCCGAAATGAAGGATTCGGGTCGTTTATTGGAGTATGGGATTATTGAATGGGCATATATAGCAGAAGATTGTATAGTAGTAATTTTATTAGAGCGCTGATCGTGATAAATATTCTGTCATTATTATCTAGGGTCTATGAAGGGTTTCAATCGTCACATCACGGAATTTTGCCACAGAATCTGGAAATTCATCAACAGTTTTTGAAGCAAATCAACGTTCTTGGAAGGATTCACTCGGTTTTCGCTCGGAGGAGTTGCCCGAGATGAGGGAATCGAGAAGGATCAGTTCCTCTCTTTGCAAACTTGTACCAATCATACCGACTCTGAAGTTTAACAAGGAGATGCATATCACGGGGATCCGCACCTGCTGCGGCATATATTGCTTTAAGGACATTCTCTGTGAAGTTGCCCTTAGCTTCATCACCCCCATGCTCAAGAAGCAGCTCCACAATAGGAAATTTCGGAGCTGCGGCGGTCAAAACTCTTTCTGTAACATGAATCTCAAATCCTCCTACTTTAAGAAGGAGGTTCATCATATGCCAGTGTGAGATGGCAGCAAGCAGGGTCTCTTCTGTAATCTTGAACATAGAGCCTTGGCGTGCAAAAGGAAGGTCCTTGATACCATAAACTTCAGCGATGGCTAAAACGCCGCGTTCCGTAAACTTGAAACCATCAGGCATCCAACGTAGAAGGATGTGAAGGCTATTGGATTTTTTACTGGTCGCCAGAAGAAGCTCCTCGGTGATAGTAATCTCATTGCCTAGTTTCTCCATGAGAAGTGACATCACCCGAGGGGATCTACTAGCTGCAATGATCACCTCTTCCGTGATCAGGAGATGATCAAAGCCGTATGAGAAGAGTAGTTCCATGACTTCATGATTTTGGGCTGCACTGAGGAGGACTCTTTCAGTTATCTTGAAGTCGACTTCTTTTTGAGTGAGGAGGAATAGCATGACGGCGGGATCAGCACCTGCAGCTTTTAAGCCCGATTCCGTGGTATACAGCTCGACGATTTCCTGTCTTAGGACAGAGATGACTTTCCTCCCGTCATAGAAGTTGTCCTTTGCAGCTGAAAGCAAGTTAACAGTCAACTTAGTCTCTTCCGTCCGCCGACCTGTCATTGTGGCCAACCCAATGTCAGATGAACGGGATACACGGACAAGAGAGGCGTCGGTAACTACAACGCATGTAGCTTCTTGACGAAGAAGAAATTCAGTGACATGTTTTTGGTCTCCATCTGCATCAGCGTGAGGATAAACTTCGCGTGTGAGGCACAACTCCTCTCCCCCGTATCCGACTAGACAGATCTTTCGTTTTAGGCTGTACCTCTGCCTAGCCAATTCAATGTATGTTCGGTTCAAAGTCGTAATATTCAAAAGGAGGTCGGACATCGTGTGGTAAGCGTATGTGTTTATATGAAATAGATGAAAGATGACCAGATGAACCAGCTCCTTCTCCGATTTTGTGTAGTCCACTGGCAAGGAGACATCGCATGTCAGAAGCAATGCCAAGCAAGGCATATATCATATGTTGGAGTGGCTACTAAGGCGATTCAACCGTGTAGAATGAGATGGATGATGATCTAGCTAGGGGCCTCGTAGGCCATCTATATGGACTAACTAGCGGTGTAGGGAGGAGCATCACGTGACCCTACGTTGCCTACCGGCGTGGGAGCCCATCGGGGATCCCAACATCATATCGCGAGGATCCGTCGCCTTGAGACGTCGAAACTTTGACAGCAGTGTAATAAGTCGTCGGTTCTCGCTCCACCAAGAGTTCTGTCTCGATATGCCAGGTATAATGTCCAAGACTGCCTGGGTGCGAGGCCTTGGCTGTGTGCCAATGAGAGATAGGGCTAGAAGGAAAGATTCTGGTGAGACCGATTTACGTCCAATAGTTATCACAGCACGTCATGTATTTGCGACTTCCTGCAAGGTCCAGACTCTTTTAAACCACGAATTTCCCACTGCCAACCGCATCCCACTTTCTTGAGTTTCTTTAATTCCAGGATAACGATAGCGTAGGGCCTCTTTTCCTGAAGACCATATGTTGGCCCAGTGTTCATCCGTGGGCTTCCAGTCCTTGTATGCATGCCGTCGACACTCCCTTTCTAGGTACTTAATCGAATCCATAAGCACATTCTCCGCGTAGCCTGATCCTCCCAACCAAATGATTACTTGCTCCGCTCTGGCATATATGTGCCCCATTTGTTGGACCTGGTGCTTTCTCTCCGCCATGTTACTCTGGTTGATGCATACAGCATCACCCCAAAGTATTCTTTCCTGATCAGACAGCCGTAGATGCTGCAGGGCATAAAAGACACTTCCGTTCACCGGTAGTCTCTCTCCGTTCACAGTAATATGATCCGTCAATTCTGTTGCATGGCATTCGTATGAGAGCGCCTCGTAGGGGCACCAGTTGTCGCTGTCAAAAGATTCTTGTGTGAGCTCGCATTTGATCTTGTCGGAACGCTCCCCGCGATGGAGTAGCCGGAAGGAAGGGCGTTCGAGGTCAATGGGTTCGTATTCATATGGGGCCACAACTGTGGTGGGAAGATTAACCTTTGAGGAAGATCGAGAGAATCACAAAAGTCATTTGTTAGCAAAACCCAAGTGGATAGTCTAATCGTGCACTGCAGACATAGAATGGAAGATAGCCCTCCCTTGAGCATATATCTGCAGCAAGAAAGCACCCGGGAAAATGACACGTCCATCCGGATCCGAAACATCTGGGCGTGGAATCAATTTATCTTTGGATTGAAGGAATGAAGACTAAGCCTGTTCACCGGAAGGAAGCGTGAAGGAGGGGTTATCATCCCGATCACATGATGAGGCCAATGCACACTGGACAGTTGACAGTCTCGGAGAAATCAGAAGTATAACCAATGTTCTCCTGACCTTATCGCATCTTTTACTCCCTCAAGCCCTGCATTTCCTATTGTTCTGCTCAAAGTATCCTTCATCGGCTGATGCTTGTCAGGGTTTTGCCGCGTTATCCCATTTGAAGCCGATACCAAGGCTTTCAAAGCTGTCTACCTGGAGCTCCCCGTCGGTTTGTGCCTAATTCCAGGGGTTGAAAGAATCTGTGCGACCGCTGTGTTGTACCGGGCAGACTGCTTAGATTCATTGGAGGTAGCATGGCTGTTGAATGCTTCCAGCCAAGGAGCACTCCGAATACATTATAAGAATAAAATCATTCAGTCCTGAATAACGGCTTGTCATAATGGAAGAAGAGAGACTTCCTATTCCCCGTGGACTCGGCCTTGTCATGTTGCAAGTCTCTTCTCTGGAGGTTACACAAGATGTACCCTGCAAGTCCTCCCTATTGATACCAAACAATGACTGGCTTGGGTCTTCTTCTGGAGCTAAAGGAATACATAGAATGACCTCCCGTGCGCAGACCCATAAGGACCTGAAAGCGTGGGTTTTATTAGACGACAGTGTTACCATAGAAGATCTGATGGGATTTGTGATGACGCCCACAAAATACCCAAGCTCATTTCTGACACTTGTCGACACCGTGATCTGATCAAAATCGTGACGAAGCTGGTGTTCCGCTGGTAGGTGGTATCATTATGAGTTGATGGCTGCAGGTCGTACCAAGCGTGATCCTGCCACTAAATGACAGATAGGGTTGCACAAAAAGGCAAGCCCAACACACCCAGCCACACTGATGGACACAAAGCCTTATCGACCCGAATCAGAAAATAGGCGTGGCTGGTAAGAGTTCCTGTGCAGTAGAGGTAGACTCCGAAGACTGTCCCAGAATCTTCTCCCAACAATCATCCTCAGTCTTGACAAAACAAGAGCTTTTCATCTCCCGACCCAGATTTGCCCCCTTTTGACCATCAGACACGACCACATCCGAGCAGCAGGTCTCGCTTCGTTTGCACCAAGGGTAGCATGAGTGACTCCAAGTCTAATGTCGAGGATGTTGGAGAAACAGCCCAGGAGCCCAGCATACCTTCCACGTCTCCAGCACACAACGAAAGCAGAACGAAGCCGCCTCCATACAGTCAAGGTACCACTGACAGGACTACCACCGAAGCATCAGTTTCACCGATGAATACCGGTGTTCTCAAGTGGTACGCTCGTGGTGTGGTGGACAATCAAATTGGCAGGTAGTCCTCTGCATCAGACCCTGCTCTTTTTTACTGTGGACCAAGAAGTGAAGAATTGACTAACATCTTGATAATCAACAGGGATATTCTTACACCTCGTCTCAGTCCTCGTTCTCACACATCTCTACGTCCCGACGGCGCGACCCTTCACGTCCCGATTGCTCCTCCTTTCTCACTACAATCCGGATACACAACTCTATGGAATTAGTACTGATGACTTCTACCTCGTCGGATTCTATGTGTTCTTCCTAAGTGGACTTCGTGTCTTTCTCATGGAGCATGTTCTCGCACCAGTGGGCAGACAGTTGGGGCTATCAAATGGAAGGGATCTCAAGAGATTCTCGGAGCAAGGATGGTTGCTATCCTACTTCTTCGTATCCTGGATCTTGGGCATGGTGAGCGACAATTCTCCGATCTGATTATTATTCGGAAGCTAACCCAGTGTAGTACATCTACTGCACATCGGAATGCTTCCTCAACATGAGGCAAATGTTCACAGACTGGCCCACCAGGGAGCTCCCTGCGATCACCAAAGCATATATCCTGGGTCAGTGGGCTTTTTGGCAACAGCAGGTCATTGCCATTCATCTTGAAGAACGTCGCAGAGACCACTGGCAAATGTTAGCCCACCATGTCATAGCAAATGCCCTGATTTTTACTTCGTATGTTCTGCACCTGACCCGGGTAGCAAATTTGATTCTCGTTCTGATGGACGTGGTGGATATCGTTTTTTGCGTGAGTGTCGTCCAACTTACGCCTTGACTGAATGCAGCTAACTTCCAATCAGCTTGCAAAGTGCTTAAAATATCTCGGCTATTCCACCCTATGTAACATCACGTTCGGTGTCTTCATGATCACATGGTTCGTCGCACGTCACGTCTTTTACTTGATGACCATGTGGAGCATTTGGATCGATATGGCCGAAGTCATACCCGTTGGCTGTTACCATGGATCCCAGAGGGATCTGAAAGGCCCTACCCCTTTGCCTCAACATGGTTGGATGCACATCCTGGACCCCTTTCTAAATCCGGCTGGCACAATCTGCTTTAGTAGAGCCATACAGGGATGGTTTCTGGGTTCACTAGGCTTTCTTCAAATCCTTACTATGGTTTGGTTCATCATGATAATCAAAGTAGCCATTCGGGTGGTCAAGGGCGATGGCGCTACAGATATCCGCAGTGTTCACGAGAGCGAGAATGAGGAGGAGCAGGAGGAAGAGGGCTGTAATTCAGAGGCCTCTACTTAATCTATCTTAGATCTTAGCAATTTAGTCCAGGAGAAGAGACACAGCCACCAAAGCTGCTCCCCAGAAAAAAAATTCAGCCACATCTCAACATAAGCAATATTAGTCCAGTGTAGCATTCCGATGAGCAATTCAGATTCACTTACTCCGCCTTAACCTTAACCCAGTGGTACGTAGACACATTGCACCCGAGGCCTATCAACCTCTTCATCGTGTATCCAGATCAAGTATCGAGAGCCCACGACGGCGGATTCGATGTCTCTTGTTCATTGAGCCAGCAGGCTGCATTGACTCTGACATCGCACTTCCACTCTCCGAAGCCTCGCCAGCCGTCCTCTTTGGTGGTGATTGTTTACCAAACAATCCTATCGCACAGCGACAATCAGTATTCATTACTATGAAAACCACCCCCGATTGCGTCATACAAATAAGAGCAGGACACTACCTAGTGTTCCACCTTCATAAACCAACATAACTCCCATGATGACAGCCAAGACAAGAATACCTAGTCCTGCAGTCAGAACAAACGGCGTTGGGAATGTGGATGTGAAGTGTTCGATGATGGACATAGTGAACGGCATCCATGTAGATGTAACTACCGACTTTCCTGGGTGTGTTGGAGTAAAGGTGGGTGTCAGGTGACTGACTGTGTGACGTGGTATCTCTATATTATGGAGGAAAACGTTATATATAGAGGTCATGGCCGTGTAAAGGCTCGCCAGTTATTGGGAACTTGAACCTTCGAGTCACCTAACCTCGACGAATGTCTTTGCCGTCACCACCAGCGAGACCACCTGCACCCAGACTCAACGGCACTACTGGTAGTGCATGTCAGGTAGGGCTATGGTCTATCGGGACCGATTATTACTAGGCTGTCTTGATCTTCTATCTTGAAATAGCCCCAGCCGATCTCCCATACACTCGTAAGATGCCCCGTTATATTAATTATCATATTCTTCTTGGTATGTGCAATTTAATCCCCCCCATCGTCAACATTGAACCTTCCCGTATTCTACAGAGTAGTTTCCACGACACCAACACCTGTGCCCTAATTCTAAACCACAACCGATCAACCACAACCCATCTAGACGCGATCCCTCTTGCAATCAACCCTGAAACACTTCCACCCTCATCTACGACACCACCAAAACCTCCTCGCCTTCTGCGGCTCATCACTCCCCTGACTACACGGCCTCTTTGCAGCACCCCCAACCCCATCCCCATCCCCCACCGACCCCGACCCCGACCCAACAACAACCAACTCCTCCACCAACCTCTTAACAAAACTCGCATCCGGCAAATACCTCACCTTCTTATGCACCACCACCGGCCAAGGCACATACCTCCTCGCCTCCATCGGCTCCTTCAACGCCCCCAACAACTCCTTACTAACCCTCGCATCAAACAAATGCACATAATCCGTATCCACCGGATTCACCACCACCAAGCGCGCCATATACCCTTCCTCCCCCTTCACTCCCCCAACCAACCTCCTCTCCTGCAGCTGCGCCAACGCCAATAGCATACACACAAAATACGGATCCTCCGTCCAATCCTCCGGAGTCACCGCCTTCAATCCCTTCCTGCCTATCCTCTCACCGATGGTGTTCGGTCGACCGGTGGGATCCGGCCACGGTCTGTATTTGGCTTTACGGTCTTGCTCGACGCTCGGGTAGTCGAAGAACCCGATGATAGGGGGTGAGCCGGACTGGATTTCGGTTTCGGTTTGGTTGTTGCGGAGGAGGATGCTGTAGGGTGGGCGGTGGATGAGGGTGTTGGCGAAGTAGAAGGCGGGGCCGGTGCTGGTGATTTTGTTAGGGTTGATGATTGGGTTGGGGGGAGGGAAGGGGAGGGGAGGGGGGTACCGTTGTTCGTCGAAGGGGTAACGGCGGTTGTAGAGGAGGGTGTCGATGAGATCGTGGGTGGAGGAGGAAGTTATAGGGGGTAGGGGTGGGGAAATTGGGGAGGGGGGAGGTCCAAGGAGGAATAGGAGGAAAATGAGGAGGAGAAGGAGGAGGTTGGGTTGTGTTCGGTGGTGGGGTGGACGTGTTGGAAGTGACAGCCCACGAGGTTTAGATGATGGGAGGTCCAGAGGAGGGGCATGACGAAGAGTTCGCGATGGTGGCGCATGAGATCGCGGAGGGACATTAGGGGGGATGTGCTCTCCATGGTGGGAGATGTTGAGATGGGAATGCAGATGGAGAGGGGGTGAGAGGGCTGGACATGGCGGTATTTAGCTGATTGCTGTTAAGGTTAAGCGAGTTGAGTGTGTCGGGGATATTCACTGCTTGGTGACTTGGCACATCGTGGCGTTGGATGATGTTTCACTTGGTGGCTGAGGGTGATGAGGGGTAACAGCCGGCCCTAATCGTTGTGCTCCTTGACGCGGCTTTTGCCAGTTCTCACAGACGGTGTCTGTGAGACATCAAATGGAGATGTCATCTAGGAACTGGAGTAACATTAACAACAGGATGAGGTGTTACTGCTGATTCAGCACATAGTTGCTATATTGCTATTGTTGTGTGTTGCATTGCAACAATCCCCAATTATGGCCTAGTACGTTCTTCATCCATTTATACTATTTTTATCATCAGCATGTCCAGTGAAACATCCGATCATAGGCTTTTACCGTGCCACCATATCGGAAATCCCAGTCCAGGACAAGGATTTTACCTACGGAAATTGCAGATGCCTCCCCGAAAAAGCAAATCCCCTTTCCCAACCCCACCCGAGAGGTGTATATAAAGCGGTCCTCTCCTGCCCTTCCACTGATAGAAAGCATTCACACATATCAGAAGCCAGAGGTGAGGATGGCTGAAAGCAGTCTCAACAGCTATCCTCTGGGTGCATTGAATTAGACACCATGGCGATTTTTTTTATATAAATTCAACTTATTCTTCCCCACCATGTCTACAAGGGTATCAGGGCTGTCTCAACATCCTCCACCTATCTCCTTTCTTCCCCACTGTATCCTGTCCATCACAATCTAACTCCACCGAATGGAGGATAACCGACCTGCCTAATTGAGCTCAATATACAACGGAGCGAGCCGGGTTCGAGAACCTCATTAGCGGGGACTCTCGCTTTTAACCGCTGATGGGTGAACTCATTCGACGCTACCATCCTTGGCTTCTACGAATGGGATTGGAGACATCATCAGCGAGTCCTGATCGTGATGCGAGCCATCCAGCACTGTATACAGCATTTATGGCTTGCCGCGGACTGGACAGACCATTCAAAAATTTCAATACGTCTGCACATGTCCTCCATTCCCCTGATACTGATGATGAATCCATCACTTCCACCTTGGCTTCATTACAAGGCTGGACATTTTGATCATAATGAAATGCCATTGAACACCACCTCCTATTTCTCCAAGCCAACACCATGTCGACGTCGATATCTGTCGCGAACCACAATACTGTACCATGCCTACCTATTCAACATGAGAAGGCAAAATGGCATTTTCCAAGGCATCTTGCAACCCTCCATCTGGTTGTGAACACAAGCAAATCACCGATACCATCAAACACACTGTTCGGAACAGCTGTGTCGACGATGATATAGCCCGCACTGCTACACGGCCCCTGATCCATTCTCCATAGAAGAGACACCGAAAATTATCCGCACCATAACACCAATCCATTATTGTGTTCGACATGAAGTTCCCCTGCACACAGCCTTCCTAACATGCATCCTAACATGCATCAACGTGACCGAGTTTGTGCTGCCTGATCAACTTGAACAGCAGCTACCTCCACCCTGCAGTATTTTATACCTAACACCCCATAGGTTGCCTTTCCTGGTGATTATTGACCAAGAACCCCATGAAATATGGGGTATTCTTTGGGTTATAGCTGACCAAACGGTCCTTGAAAAGCTCACTGTACAGCAACGGTGCCTCCGCTGTCCCCCACTCCATTCATTTATCCATCTATACCTCTGCCAGCATCGAGAGATCTTATATCCAAGCCCCAAGAGTTTCAATATTACATTACCGAAGACCCACCCCGGTTACATCCAAGCTCATCAACTGCACCCTCCTCCCACCCACGAAAAACCAGAAACAAAGCCTCCCACGCGGTATCCCATCCATTCAAGCCAACACGCACCGGGCTTCTTTCTTTCTCAACCCAACTGAATCGATCAAAATCCAAGTGGCCGGACTGATTGACCCACCACGTAACACCGAGTGACATATTTCTCAGCCCATGCATGGTGAACACATCAATACTTTTCTCCAAACCAGCACTCATAGCGCCCATCTATTCTAGCCTCACAGTTGTCCCAGCTATGATTATCTACCAGCAACTTGCTCATACATTGCTTCACTTAATCACCGTGACTTCCGCAGTGTCATGAGGTCCGATCTCATACACTTAATCCTACCCATCTATTCATCCTCATGACTAGGAGGGAAATATACCCATGAAAAATACATTCCCGTTCTCACCATTGGGATTGCAATTATCATGTCAAGCCCTAAGCAACACGAATCCGAAAAACAACTTCCTCTGATGTCACAGTCCCTGGGTTCGACTTGCCCATTCTGCGATTTCTATTACATAAAGCAAGTCAAGAGAGCTACCATAGCATTAATGGATCCGATGACATATAACATATCAAACCGCACAATACTATTTTCCCTTTGGCGAAAAATCATCACTGGGAAGTGTGTTCGATGCGATGGGTGGAGCGAGGAGGTGGCCAACACCACCAGGGCCTGATGAATTCAACAGGACCAGTGTCGCTCTATTGGAACATGAGCGTGGGGTATTTGCCTTTTGGATAGATGGAGAGACTATCTTGGTGCGCGTCTTCCACTTCCAGAGTTTGAAATTGCCTCGTTGGAACTGGGAGTCCATTGACAGGGCTGTTGGATGAAATCCAGACACAGAACTTAGCCGTTTGTCGATAAAAGGTGTGAACATCAATTCAGTTGTCTTGTCGATGACGAGAAACAGAACTCAGGGCAGACGCCTTACATCTTCCTCTTTGTCGGCGCTGGAAACTATCCAGACATCCTTGTTCCTTTCCCTAGCTAAGAATTGACAAGGGGGATTTACTGCCATGGATGAATCTCAGTGCGAAAAGAACCCAGCGATTCCCAGTGAAACCGCAAAAGAGCCCGAAGGGTGTTTTATCTCAAATCGGAGCGATATCTGGGAGATGACATCCTCTTGTGGATCGTCAATGGAAACTCCAATGATAAAAGAGGGATACCTCATCCCTCTGTGGATTGAGCTTGACAACGCCCACGTGTCCTTATCGAACGCGTTGGATGAATCCCAAGACAAGAAATGGAATCCGGTATATTGCCAGTGACAATCCCGACAGAGAACCCAAAGGGTGTCTTTTCTTGACTCAATGGATATTGTCTGCTCGTTTGTTGAAGCTCAACGAGGGTGACTATCTAACGCCTCGCTTTCGGATGGATCTTGACAACCCTCACATGGTCTTACTTATCCTGATGAGATATCAACACGGTGTTCCTATCAGCTTAGATAGACCTCCATGCACAAAAACACGATCGTCTCATCGGCAGAACCTCCCCCGAATAGTCCCCGGAGGGGTGATTTTATCTCAAATCGAAGTCCGGACAAACGACATCCTCCCACCGGTTTCTCAAAACTCAATGAAGGAGACTACCTTACATCTCTTCTTCGGGTGAATCTCGACATCCTCCACACAGCCATACTCCTTCCTCGCAACATCAACAAGAGGTATTCGACTCACCCAAGCACAGAAACCGTTTTAAGGTGACGAAAAGCAACCCCCCAACATAAGATAACCAGCTCACCTGTTTCCCCTGAACCCACACACGACCAAGAAATCCAATGAGGAGACGTTCACCGCCTCGAGCTGATCAAGCGGCATAGAGCATTGTGTTAACGACGAAATCCCCAGCAAATGCCTGAGTGGGGTTGATTATCTTGACCTCGAATCCAAGCTGAAAACTGCAGCATCGTCATGTGTCGCATGCGGAACCCCACACAAAACAAGCGGTTATGTTATATTATATTATAACTGGAACAGAAACATCGCAGGATTCACCATCGCCTTATATCTGGCGCGAAATGAAAATAGGTGTTTGGTCTACTGAAGCAGAGATCGAAATCAAGACCTCTTGTTGTCTTCTTTCTTTGATTATATCCCCGGGGCCATTTGTCTATTGTCAAATACACAGAATGAAATATATATCAGCCCCGGTCACACGACTATAATACCCTTGCACGACGATTTCAAGAGTCCTTGATACACCCTCCCCAAACGAGAACGCAATCTGACGCGACTGTACGCGGGGTGCAACCACACACGCCTTTACTGTGGGGACACCAAAGTGCTACAATCATAGGATGGTTTGCGGGACGGGATCATACCGTCTTCGGATTGGAGATCGGGATTTTTCCCAATGGGATGTCTGCTATCTGGCTGTGTAGGGCAGGGAGTTGGTTTGGTTGCGCGTGTGATTGGGATTGGGATTGTGATTGGGTCTTGTTTGAGGAAGCGATGAGCTGGGGATTATCTTATTGGGTGGTTCGGGCTTTGGGTGCTATGGGGGTAATAATAATATCTGGTGTGTTGGGGATATATGGGATACTATGATTTCTTGAGGGTATTTGGAAAGGGTTAGACCCTGTCATCCATTCGGAATCGGAACATCTTATGTTCCCGTCCGTCTGGCCCTGAGATTCAATCCGACAAACTATCTACATGGGAGGAATAGGAACGAGCCGACAAGAGGAGGGTTCGAAGATATGAAGGAATGCTCTAAGAGGAAAGGAAGGCCTATAAGTAGACTTGGCTCACCCGCTGTTAGTTAGTTTACTGCCATACCTTGCGTAGTCATTCGGCTTCTTAGCCCGTCAGAGTATGTGGTAGGGTTGGGAAGTGGAGGTAGTTTGTTTGGAATAGTATACTGGGTTGCATGGCCGTTGGCGACTTGGAAAGAGCCTTTGAAGGGACATGCTAGTCGGGTATGAGGCAATTATCATCATCAAGATAATAAGTATAGATTGTATTTAATTAACTAGACCATGTCAACCTTAGAAAAGATAGGGAATAATATCACAATCCTCATTCTGATCGAACGACTCAAACTTCCCTCTCAGCCGACCACAAGTATTATTGACCCGCTGCGTCTCATCAGAGTTGCTCTTGCACGTCCAGATCAAATCCTTTTCCTCGCGAAGAAAGACTCCCATGGGAGGATAGCACATGTGTCGAGGCACAAGCACGCCCTGACTCGGAAGACAAGAATGTGACCCGAGAATCAACGTAGCCGACTTGGCATCTTTCTTCTTTGGACTCTTCGAAGAGCTTTCCTGTGCCGGGAAAAAGTACATATCCCGTGCTTCGATCGATCTGGGCAGGAATACTGGTTCCTGGAGGCGGCAGATATCGAGGCTGCCGGGGTTGTCAGTGGAGCGGAAAAGAGGTATCCGGAGGACGTCGAGTTTCTCATCGCGGCGAGTAAAGAAGAGGTGGGTGTTAGTCCAGGTTAGAAAGTATGGCATATTTGATACGAGGAATTTGGAGGTACTGCCGAGTTCGATAGTCGTGCGGAAGACCAGTCGAGGCGGGCTGCTGGCTGTCTTGCGCGCCGACAGTCGATGGGTAGATACCTGAAGGCTGAGCAGCATCGATGCGGGTTCGTCATCCTGTTTAGCAGCCTCGCGAGCCTCCAAGGCTGCAAAGTGGAGGTGCCGTCCGTCACGCGAGAAATGGGCCTTGATGAAAATGTGGCAGCTTCGATATCCCGATCGACACAGCTCCCGGGTGAAATAGGTGTTTTTCTGGTAGTTGGCAAACAGAACCTCTCCGTCACCCAGTGGCCAGACCATGAGGGGCTCGGATGGATGGAATACCGGCGGCGAGTCAAACAGATTATCCTTGATAAAGCAGGTGAAGTGAAAGACAGGGATCTGCTCCTTTCTGGTGAAATCGTAAACACGGATGCTGGTGCGGCGAGTCCCCTCGGTCTTTGTCGTCTTGCCAGTCATCAGGTTCTCAAGTTGAACTCCATACTCGTTTTCTGAGGCGACTCCCTCGTCATCAGAGAAACTGTATGTCGACGCAGATTCAACACTCGACTCGGCGTATGAGTCACTGTCCGATGGTAAAAGGTCATCCCGATTCTTCAGTGCATCACTCTCAGCATCAGATTCTGAGAGTTCACTTTTGACTTCAGCATCTAGCGCTAGAGCACGGCTATTCTTCTCTGAATCGCTGCCATCGTCGCTGAAACTTCCAAGGAAGCTTCCTCGCTCCTCAATGTCAAGCTCCTCCGGATCCAAGTGCTCTTGATCCCAGTCATTCCATTGCTCATCGTCCTCCATCTCATTAGATAATTCGGTGGACCCTTCGCTCCAGGAGGTATAGGCCGAGTTGCCCGCTGATTCAGAAGACGTTTCCAGCAATTCGTCCGTAGCACTTGACTGTGTCGTTGCCAGCTCCAAAGCCTTGTCTCTCTGGCTTGTTTGGTGAAGGTCGTCGGCATCTTCCAGTTTCAGTGAAAACTCAGAGGTGACATCAGTATCACTGCTCCCGCTATCACTGTCGCTGTCTTTTGTAACAACAGTCGTTGGCTCCGTGCTGTCGGGAGTCGAAGACGAGGCAGCGGTTCGTTGGTCCATCTCGGTCGTCCTCTCTTGTAATTCCCGTATTGCAATTTCTGCATAGTCGAGAATCTTGACTTCGCCGGTGACTTGATCTGGGATCTTGATGTCAGACTTGTATATTGGTCGTCTTGTTGACACCGCGATGAATTGGCAGCCGCCGGCCATCTCATCAAAATAGTCTTCATCGGGATTGATTGCAGGAAGAGGCGCGTATTTATGATCAACTCTAATGAACACTTGAGATCCAACACGCATAAATTGCAAGTCTTTGGTAAATGAAACCAGGCGAGGTCGACCGAGTATATTCTCTGACACGGGATATTCATACAGAGGCCAGGACGAGGAGGATGCATACAGCGTCTGTGCTTTGTGAAGCTCGGATTGACGACCATTCAGACGCCAATGCTCGCAGCGAAACTCGAGTCTGTCATGATCCCTGCAGACATTCGAACATTAACATATACCAGCGTGAAGCGACAACTCAATAGCTTACTCACACTTTGAGAAGTTTCATAACCGTCAGCCATTTTCCTGTCTCGTCAACTCCTTCGAAGCATCGAATGGGATTCATCGACGCATCATCAGTACTCGAAAACAACAGGCTTTTATATCGACTAGGTCCCTTGTGGAGGTGATTGTCAGACCCCAATGCCCCAAAGAAACATCGGTCAATTTCTCCTCTGTGGGGATCCATGAGGCTGGTCTGACCATCCAGCAGAGGTCCCCATTCCCCAACAAAAGTGCCGTAGTCAGCTGAAAACGTCTCATTGGAGTTCTGATCCAGCCAATGAGGAAATACACGCTTGATATGCCTCCCAGCCCAGGGACGTAAGCTATTGTACCAAAAGCGAAACTGGCCTAAGCTCATCAGATTATCTCCAGTAAAATATCTCGATATAACATACCGTCAATAAATAAACTCTGTATCTGCAACAAGGTAAAGAATTGGGGGCTAGTGATGAACGTCGATGCTTTCTGGCAGAACTCCGGCGAGTATTCGATGTTATCCAAGTGTTTGTCCCAGTACTTGGCCGCATAAGACAGAAGGTGGTGGCTCAGAATGTCGTCACCATCAGAGTCGACAAACGTCTCTCCTTTCTGCACAAGTATCTGGCGATAACGGGGCTGTAAGAGATACTTCTGGCAAATATCTGCCAACACATTATTCGTGAGAGCGTATGCTGGGGGGTTCGAGTTGGGAGTGAGGATCTCAGGGTTCTTCAACAAGAAGCTCTTGACAGAGCCGTGGGTCAGAGTACAGATCGAAATCTGTCCATCTGGTCCGTCGGTCTCATGGACTTGCACAAGAGGCTGGCACAACTCCAGAACCTTGCCCTTTTTGAGGATCTTTTGGCTTTTATCGATATTCTGTCCTTCTTGGCCTTTTACCATCGCGGTACATTCACATAGCTCATCCAAGCGTAGAGGTCGTTTTGCGTGCACGATACACGATAGAATGATTCTAGAGTTTGTTAGCAAATCCAGATCACTTTAAATTGGGTCAGTATGGCGTACGAAACAAACTCCCTGAGAGAAGGCTGGATGCTGTCAATCTTCCTTTGATAGTACTTTTCATAATTTTCCGGGAGACCATTCTCAATAAGTCGCTGGATCATCTGTAGCGTCACAGCATCCGACATGGAGTCCAACATGAGGGAAGCCCACAGGAAGCATCCATCGGCTCTCTCTCGTAGATCCCCGAGAATCAATTTGAGGTATCCGGCATCCAACTCGAGACTGTCCAACTCTGTGATCTTTTGCGACAAGTATCGCTCTATGTCACGGCTGTTCAGATCTTTGGTAATCTCGATCGATGGGAGGCTCTTGAGACAAGAGTCGAGACAGGTGCGATGCTGAGAGCTGTACCAGATACGCAGGCGGGGAGCTGTACGAGCCAATTCTCCAAAGAACTCCAGCACTTTGCACAGCTCCTGCTTCCTGCTATCCGTTTCGCACTCTTCGTCAAGTCCATCCAGGAAGAGATACGTCACACCCATCTCTTCGAAGAGCATTTTAATCACTTGCTTGACATCTTCGACGTTGGCTGTTGTGGCTCCTTCCTGTGTGAATCTGTGGATCTCCTTGGGCATGTCCCCGGTCTGTTTCCCCAGTCGATTCACAAGCTGCTCTGCAAGACATCGATACACTAGTAAAGCAGGGAACTCTTCATCAAAGGTGAAGTAATGGTAGATGACAGCAGCGTTGTCTGAACTGGTGGCTTTCATTTTCTCAGCCGCATACGCAGTCAAGACAGATTTCCCGGCTCCTGGAGAGGCCTTGACCCACAACTGAGAAGCCGGGTTGCTGCTATCCATCCATTCCTTCAGGGTTGCGTGCTCGAAGAGCCACTCACACGTATGTGGGCTTCGTTGGGCGAGCTTATTGTCGCGATGGCGAAAATTGCTCCCATTGAGCGGCAAGGTCCCATCCCGCAGCCACGTTCGCACATCTTCCTGCCTCTGGATTTTCCTTTCCTCTTTCCGCTTTTCCATCTCTTCGGCCATCATTTGGAAGAACACTGCTTGTTCTTCACGGGCGATCCCAGCCAGTCGGCGCTCTTCGGCTGCGTTCTCCCTCTCGCCTCGTTCCACGCGCTCTTGAACGGCCGGTACCAGTTGGCTCATGCTGTCTGCTGTATTCCCGATGCTGGTGATGATCCCATTGAGTTTGTCGACGCTGAAACTAGTCATCGCTCGGAATGCGCGATTAGCCACGCAGCGATTACATTCCTTATCGACTCGCCGCCAGAATCGAATAATGTCAATGTAGGAGGTCTGCAACAGCTCCCGCATGGTGGCAGAGTGGTCAAATAGTTCCTCATATTCGGTGAGAATGGCGAGATGCGTGTTCAGTTGTTTGATCTGATCGGAAATCTTCTCATATAATTCGAGAAACCGCTGGGAGCAGTCGATGACCGCTCTTAGGCAGCCCCATATTATGGCGGTGGGCATCGGGTCTGCGGAAACGAGCGAGTCGACCAGCCCTGAGTAAGTACTCAGCACTTGTACCACCGGCTTCAAGATCTTACGAGCTGCGCGAGCGGCTGTGCGATCCTCCGCCCGGCGCTCCAACTGAACGATGTCTTCTTTGATCACATCTCCAGTGAGAGGGACCCCCGACCGTTGCTGTTCCTGTAGCTTCTGGATAAATGGGGGGGTCTTGCTCTTGGATGATCGTGGTTTGTTAATATATTCTTCGAGCGCCCGCGCAAACGCTGTGGAGCTTGCAGCAGCAGCATCGTGTGTATCTTGGGCCATTTTGGATCTTCAACCGGGTGTGCACACAGAATGCGATGTCAGAGGTAGTGTCTTCTGAAAGATCAGTCAATAAGTACAGCAATGGTCCGATAGGCGGCTCTGTGTAGTGGCGATCCAGGCTGATGGCATACCACATTCTACCCTGCCAGGCAGACGTCAGACTCAGGGATCTGTTAGTCAGCGATGCGTTGGCAGCCTTACCAACATTCGCTCAGTGACTCAACAGAATACGAGGGGGGCTCAGCACTAGCCGGGAGTAAGCAGGGAAGACAGGGAAGGCAGGGCTGGGCGCTGGTTACCCTGAGCCGACCTGTTTCCCCGTCTCTATCGACAGAGTAGCAAAATAGTGGTCCGATGGCGGCTGCGTTCGCTGGAGTCCTCTTTTAGAGACGTTTAGAATATGGCAATCATGTCTCTCGGTTTAGGTCCGCCCATGACCATCGCACCTGCAGCAGCAGGTAGAATGGTGGGGCAGCGAGCCTCGTCAGTAAGGCTGGGTCCCGGTCCGAGAGTCAGTGTCAGGCAGGTGTCAGGCTGTCAGCACCGAGTCACTGGAGATCCGCCCCACCGCTTCCCGCTCCCGCTGCCGTCCAAGGGTCAACGTAGGTCAACAGTCAACCTCAGGCTGCCTGCCTTCTTATGTTGCTTAAAGTCTCGCTCATTCATCTTCTCTCTCTACCACTCCAGACAGCACCACCACCGCACCCAGCAAGATGGCAGACCAGACGGAGTCCACGACGGCCAAGAGCCCGACCCTTCAGCGGGTCAAGACCGACCTTGGCAACCATTCCCAGCGTTTGCTACGCGTGGATCAAATGTAAGGGATCAAGCTGGACCTGGGGATGAAATTGGTGTGGATGCTGACTGAAGCTTGCTTCAAACAGATATAGCAGGTAAAACCCGAGCGGTAGTTTTCGAGGGGATTGCTGGCATTAACTCGAATCTAGAAAGGACCGACAAATCCATTTTGTGAAGACAGCTAAGGCGAAGCCTAAGCCCGACCGGTTCAGCAAGACTGCACTGGTCGTTCGTCGAATCATCTCGAGACAAGGCATGGTCTCCCACACCGAGATCGACATTCGATCCCCTCTCCTGCAAGACTTGTTTCGCGATTTGTTCAAAGGCGTCGATGGTCTAGAGCTGAACAAAACCCCTCCAATTGTACGTCTTCTCATGGATCATACGTGATCTGGAAGCTGACAATTTTAGGCCAAACCAGAACTGCTCTTCTGGGCCGCGCCAGACCTGGTTCGAATCAAGGAAGAGGAAAAGCAGAAGACGTCACCCAATAAACCCCTCATCGATGACATCGGAACAGCTCTGCGTTTTGTCGAAGAGGACTATGCAAGCCAGATCATCAGTCTCGAATCCCTGCTCCAGGAGAAGCAAATCACCTGGGATCTTCTCTGGGCGATCTTCCCACCCCGGGAGGTTATCATCGCCCCTCGTTTTGGGGTCATGAATGAAGAGCAGGCTTTCAACATGCTGACATCTGGGTATGAGGAACGTGCCAACGGCCAGAGATACTTCTCGGCCAATGGCCAACACATCAAACATGATGGCCAAGACTTTGGCTCTACCACCTTACCGCTGGAGATTGACGAGTTCGATGGTGCTCGATCTATAAGTAGCTTGAACTTTTACCCCATCCAGCATCATGAGGAGGAGTCTGCACTCCGGGAAAGACTCATTGCACGAGGACGCAAGTATGTCGCGCTCATGAAAGAACCGGCTTGCAGAGATTATACGATCCTTACTGCAATAAAGGAGGTGGAACGAGCCAACGGAGACACGGTGCCAGAGAAGTTTAATGTTCGATTTCTTCCTTGGTTTTTGGCTGTTAATGCTGATCGTTATAGGCGCTGGGAAGAGTCATGGTCGATCCGCCTGGGTTTTATCTTCATAACAGTTCATCCGACTTGAATCGGCCTTGGGTGTATGCAGAAAACAAGCTGAATGCGGTCGGCTTGTCCGATGATCAGTTATTGATCTGCGCCTCGTGGATTAGTGGATTCAGCTTTGCCCAGAAAGCCTGGTGCCAACTTGCAGTGACAGGACTGTCCGACGTTGAGTGGAACCACAATGCGTTTAAGCGACTGGTAATGGCCGAGAATCGGCGGCAGCTCATCCACGGGCTCGTCAAAGCCCATCGACAGGATGATGCCGTCTTCGATGACATTGTGGTGAACAAGGGCAAGGGACTTATTGCTCTTCTGACTGGAAGTCCGGGAGTGGGCAAGACTCTTACTGCAGAGGCCGTTGCCGAAGTCACCCAGCGCCCTCTGTATGTGGTGGCGACCGGTGAGCTCGGAATCGACCCCGACGAGGTCGATAATCGGCTAGGGATGATCCTCGACATCACACGACGATGGGGCTGTGTGCTTCTAATCGACGAAGCGGATGTCTTCCTCTCAGCTCGTGGCAAGGACCTTGCCCGGGATGCGTTGGTCAGCGTTTTCCTCCGACGACTTGAATAGTGAGTGCCTCTTCATTTTAGACCGTGCTTAACTGACATCCATGATAGCTTCCGCGGTGTGGCTATTCTCACCACGAACCGAAAAAGCGACATCGACCAGGCTTTCAAAAGTACGATCAGCCCAGAGTACTTGCTCTTGAATCAGAGACGGTTGCTAATGCGAGAGTCACAGGTCGAATTCATTTCACCCTTCACTACCCCGACCTCGATGCGACCAGCCGACAGGAAGTGTGGAAGAATTTCTTGACGAATGTTGCCAAGACATCCGAGCTGTCGGAATTTACAGCTGATGATTTGACGGCATTGTCAAGGCATCCTCTGAATGGCCGACAGGTTCGTCATATGCCTATTTTAAAAGGAGAAGGCTAACTAGCGGCACAGATCAAGAACATTGTCTCCTGTACGGTGTCGCTGGCGCGGGAGAGAGGGAAGAACATCACGGTGGAGGACATGGAGACCTTGATCGATGTCATGATCGACTAGACAAGCAAAGTTGAAACTATCATCCTTTAAGGATAGGATACGAAAGATTAAGACTTGGAGGTGGTCAGGATTGAGAGAAGGAGATGAAGAAGTTCAAAAGCCAGCCGGAATCACAGGCGCCCCTGTCTCCGGATGGGGACGATAGTGGGGCTCCACTCACACCTTTGCCTAATCTAGACTAGCCTGTTAGATAACAGCCAATCCAAGTTTTGCCCCACAAAAGTTCGGAATCAGACGGCGGTGAATTATCAATAGACTCCGCCTTCCCAATCCAGAACAAATATCATCAGTACTCAATCGAATTTTTGCTTGTCTCTGACACGATCACTCTCCTGAATAGTGATCTCATGGATGATACAAAATTTGCATACCATTGTATCAGGGGGAGATTAAAATACAGCGCTGTGTAGGACTTTACACACACATTTACCGCTGCTAAAGCACCAATATATATTATCCTTACCTGTCTAACCGTCTCCTCACTCAGAATAGCTAATCCCAAAACTCCCATCACTCTTATGTTTAATTTTAGCTAGCAGCGCACCATACTGACTCAGAAACCGAATCAAAATCGCTTTCTTAATAGCTTCGTTGAAATCCACAATTTGTCCCGCATTACAGTCATATTGGCACAGCCACATCTGAATCACGGGCGCCATGACAGTGTATTTAACAGAAGAATCAGTTGCCCTGGGAGGAAACTATTGTTTCTTATTAGTTTTCTTCCTGTGGTATTCTAGCTAGAGGCAATGGAAGGGGACAAAGTAAACAGAAGATAAGGGTATGAGGTGGGGAACATACAAAAGCAAAAGGCGTCGCAACCTCCGGCTCATCCGGCGATTTCCTACTTCCCTTTGCCATTCCATAGAGATAGTAGGGGCTAGTTGACGACGAAAGGTCCTTGTCGAAATCAAAACGGACTGTGTCCATTGGGGCGCTGTTGGTCTTGGCAGTCAGGGTTGGCTTGCCATTACTGACGGAGAGGCCGAAGGTGCCTGGATATATGTCAATTGCTGGGTGACAGGAAACACGGGGGAGAAGGGGGTACGTACTTGCCGGTGTTGTGGCCGTTCCAGGCGGAGCTACCTTTGTGTCTACTGTGGTGGTTTGGACGCCGAAATCGGGGGCTTGGGAGGTGGTCCCGACCCCTAGACTGCTGTTAGGTTCCAGGCGTACAAAGTAGGAGGGGGGGGAGGGGGGGGGGGGGGGGGCGGAGGGAAGTTACATCCGTAAAGCTGGTAGGTGGTGGTTGTGTCCCATTGGCCTTGGTTCTCGACTTCGGCTGCATGCCAGGCGAGCACACCGCCATCGTGTTTGCCGTTGGCATCTCCGAGTGTCATCATCGGGGGTGCGGGCACAATGGCATATTTGTGTTTTTGGCCGGAATGGTTGACGAGTCGGATGGTGTGATCGGGCATTTTGGGGTAGAAGTGTGTTTACTGATAGAGAAATAAGGTAGAGATTAAGATATTTGCAGAAGTACTTCTGGGGGCAAAGAAAGAAGCAATATAGGTTGGAGACAGAATGATGAACTCATAGCTCGGCGCAGTGGCTGGCTGAAACCTGTAAACATGTCCATGATTCATTGAGGCCGTGAACAGTAAGCAGGGTAGCATTCACTAGAGATGAGGTATTTGATTGATCTTTAATGTAGCCAATGCTAGGCAATAATTCCGATCCGATCGACCAGAACATTGGACCAGATGAAAGGTAAAATAACCTGATGACGATTCGACTGAGATGATCAAATGAAAAAGACCGTTCATCCAGTTCTCACCCGGATTCTACTTCCGTATGCCCACATCTACTGGTTCATATCAACACCAGGCTTGAGGGCTCAGTCAGCCATCGTAAGCTGGGGCCCACAAGGCGTTCATGTATGACTCTACCACCTCTCTTGGATTTATTAGCCTGCATTCACGTTAAAAATGTTACGTTCTTGATCAGGATATATGGTCTAACATCCATAGTCTTTGGGATTTGGCCATTCCTAGACGATCTACTCCGTATCATGGGGTACATTTGGGGCCAACACTGAGACCGGCCAATTGAGGTCAATTTTCGGAGAGGGAAAGAACAACAACATGCTTGCAGTCAGATACGTTAATGGGCTTGTTTGATCTAGTCGGGACTTGACGGGGAGCCGGCAACCCGTTTTCCGACACTTAAATCAACGCACCTCATGAGTAGCCCATCCGACCAACTATTTTTGATCCCGACGCCTCTTGTCTCTTGATAAATCAAATTGGTAATCCCATAACCGGTGAATAGAAGGTAAATGCCTCGAAGTCAACGGTTTGACTCCCCATGACTCGGTGCAGCGGCATTCGATGAGTATCGAGGACATGGTCACTACTGTAGCATTCATCAAGTCAGAGAAACTAATCCAATTGATTCTGGAATTATTCGCAGATAACTTATCAATGGATGGTAGATACTGGGATGGATGCCGTTCCCGGATAAGACTGGACTGCAGAAAGACGGAGCAGCAATCCACCACGGGCTTATCTTGAAAATCCAAAGCTTCGCACCCGAGTTAACTGGGCGAGCCAATCGGAGGTAGGATCGGAGGCCCGCAGGAGCACTCCGTCGGCATAACCTGCTGGTGTCGGTTAACTTGGTTTAACGGACGGCACGACGCACGGAATCCTCCGCAGTGGCCAATGGCCAGCCCTAGGCAAGGCGCCACCCTCCCTCATGCCAGGCAACGCCATTCACCGGACCCATAATGGTAGGCCTTACCGCTACTAGCTAGGACCTAACTAGACAAGCCATGTGGCCGGCCTCCTTCGTATGCTTCCAAGGCACCAATCTCCAGTGGAATCCAGCCAATCCCGGATGTGATTTTTGCCTGGGATTTTGCATGGGATTTGCCTGGGACTGGATCATGCGTAAGGCCTCGTGACCATGCCTGCAAGGAGATACCATGCGGCAAGCAATTTGGGCCGAGTGGTGAGACCATCTTCCTTGCTTGCGAAGACAGGGGGGTTATCGGGTTATCTCGTGTCGGTGGTCGGGGTGGTTGAGCCGTGGAGGAGGGGCTGCTGGCTGCATCTCCACGTTCTACCCCGAGCGGGGGGGTTGCATGCCCCAACTCTTGTCTGGGCCAAGCCCATCGAGCAGCTCATTTACCCAATTCTACAGACATGCACCTATCACTCTCCTCCTGAATCACGCCTTCGAAATGCTGGAATTGCCGTACAGCTCCAAATGTTCGAGAAAGACCTTCGTCGTGGTCCGACACCCCATGGAGATGGCACAGAAAGCCACGTTGGTTTGGGGCATATCAGTCACTCTTCCTATTTGCTGAATGCCCCTAGCTCCAGGCTAAGCATTAGCTGCATGTTCGTTATCTGGAACCAATATTGTGTGCTTCCCTGGACAAACCCAGCACCAGGGGGGCACCAAGAGGGGCACCGTTGACCATGGAGAAAAGAGATAAAGAGTACCAGCGGTCATCTCGCAGTGTCCTGCTTGAGGCAAACATCCAAACTACTCTGCATCTTCCTAGGAGTGACCGGCTGAGGTATCTGCAAGATGACCGATTCCCCCAAGGGACCTGTCTCCCTGAGCAGTCACTCTGACAAAGAAAAGGCCGCGGCCACAGAAACCGGCATCGAGGAGACCGATCTCCAGTCTCTTCTGAACCAATTGAGACACATTGTTGCTGAGAATGAACTGGACGTCAACTTTCCAGTTCATATCCTCAGCCAGGCGCGGGAGATCCTCGATGCCGAAACCCAACACATCGATCTCTCTCAGCTGCACGAGGTGATTGCGGAGATTGGGAAGCATCGCGATCTCATTGAGAATGACTCGCCTTATCCAGAAGTCCGCGCCGTGGTCGACCCGACAGACGACCCTGAGGTCTCGGCCAATACCTTCCGGGCCTGGTTCCTGGGGATGATTGCCACCATTCTCTTCACCGGCGTCAACCAGCTCTTCACCCTGCGCTATCCCACCATCACCATCTACTCCATCGTCGCCCAGCTGCTGGCCTATCCCTGTGGTGTGTTCATGGAAAAGACTCTCCCCACCCGGCAGTGGAATCTGTTTGGCTGGAAGTTCAGCCTGAACCCCGGCCCCTTCAACCAGAAGGAACACATGCTGATCACCGTCATGTCGAACGTATCTTTTGGCGGCACCAACGGCACGGCCTACGTGACCTACATCTTCCAGGTCTTGAAGGCCAAGTCCTTCTATAACCTGACATCCTTGTACGACAAACCCGGCTTCCAGATCCTCGTCACCCTTTCCACCCAATTGCTGGGCTATGGGTGTGCAGGCGTTGTCCGACGCTTCCTGGTCTATCCTCCATCCATGATCTACCCCAAATGCCTGTCCACCATCGCGCTCAACAAGGCCCTGCACAGTGACGAGGGTCGCGAACGGGTGAACGGATGGAAGATCAGCCGGTACCGCTTCTTCATGTACTGCTTCGGCGGCATGTTCGTCTACTACTGGTTCCCCGGCTACATCTTCCAAGCTCTGTCCTACTTCAACTGGATCAATTGGATTGCCCCCGAGAACGTCAAGCTGGCCATCATTTGTGGTGGCATCAATGGCTTAGGCCTGAATCCCTTGCCCACCTTTGACTGGAACATTGTCTATGCGTTGTATGACCCGATCATCTACCCCTTCTACGCGCTCGCCAACATCGGCATCGGCACCATCCTGACTGCCTTCTGTGTCATTGCCCCCATCTACTTTAGCAATGTGTGGAAGACCGCCTACTTCCCCATCATCAGCAACGACGTCTACGACGACACCGGCAGCACCTACAACGTCACTCGCGTGCTCAACACCAAGGGCGAATTTGACCTCGCAGGCTACGAGGGCTACAGCCAGCCCTACCTCACCGCCGGATACTCCGTCATGTTCTTCTTCTTCTTTGCCATGTACTTGGCCACCATCGTGCACGTAGCCCTCTACAACCGCCGTGAAATCACCAAGGGATTCAGCGCGCTCTGGAAATGGACCAACGCGCGCGAAGAGCACGAAGACGTCCACAACCGTCTCATGAAGCGGTACAAAGAAGTCCCGGAATGGTGGTACCTCGTGATTCTCGCCGTCTCCTTCGTCTTCGGCTGCATCGGCGTCGCCAAATACGACACCGGCATGCCCATCTGGGGCATCGTCTTCGCCATCATCCTCTGTCTCGCTCTCCAAATCCCCTACGGCATGGTCTACGCCATCACCAACTCCGAAGTCACCAACAACGTCATCGCCGAATTCATCGGCGGCTACGCCATCCCCGGCAAACCCGTCGCCAACCTCCTCTTCAAAGCCTTTGGCTACATCGCCTGTGCTCAATCCATACAGTTCGTCGCCGACCTCAAACTCGGCCACTACATGAAAATCGCCCCCCGAGTCATGTTCTCCGCCCAACTGGTCGCCACCATCGTCGGCGCTTTTGTCTCCCTGGGCGTCAACGTCTGGGCCCTCGACAACATCAGCGACGTGTGTTCCCTCGACCAAGCCCAGAAATTCACCTGTGCCGGTTCGTCCCCCCCCCCCATTCCACTCCTCCCTCTTCCCTTCCCCAACTAATCTCCAACAGGAGCCCGCGACTTCTACACCTCCTCCGTAATTTGGGGCGCCATCGGCCCGCGTCGCCTCTTCGGCACGGGCCAAATCTACAACCCGCTACTCTACGGTTTCCTGGTTGGCGCCCTCCTCCCCATCCCCTTCTACTTCTTCACCAAATGGTGGCCCCGTTCCGGATGGCGCTACGTCTACATCCCACTTGCGTTCTACGGAGCCGCCGATATCGCCCCGTATAATGTGACCTACGCGTGGACTCCCATGGTCGTGGGCTTCGTGTTCAATTTCTGGATTAAGAGACGCTGGCAAGCGTGGTGGGAGAAATACGCGTATGTGTTTACGTCGGCCATGTCGTGTGGAGTGGCTATCTCGGCGATTATTATTTTCTTTGCGGTCGAGTATCATGCGGTTAATATTAATTGGTGGGGGAATGAGGTTTCGTACGTGGGGTGTGATAATGATGCGTGTACGCTGTTGAGTATTCCGGAGGGGGGGAAGATCTAAGTTCAAGTTGATGGGTTGGAGGGAGGGGGGGGGGGGGGGAGAGCTGTGTATATATGTGGATGGATGGTCTTGGTCTTAGCCTTTAGTGATCGATCAATCAGATTTACTTGTCTTAAATTGAGACGGATTGGTAATTAATCAACTGAATAAAACTACGCAAGTAAGTAAGCTGATGAGCTCTTTTTTCTTTTTTCTCCCCCTCACACTTGCATTAATGAATGGATGGATCCATCATCCCCATTGATCGATTGATCGATCAGCCACGATGGTGTGTAGGTGTGTGGTGTGTCTGTCATTCATTCTGTCAGCAATTGCCAACATCTAATATCATCTCTCTCTCTCTCACACATAAATAAAAAGAAGAACTAGGTGGGAATGAAATAAAATAAATAAAGTACAAAAAAGAAAACACAAAAAATACTACACAATACTGTGTTAAACAGGCCCGAGCCGCGGATCGAACGCGGGACCTCTCGCAGATATGCTTGGGTTTGTAGGCGAGATGCCATCCCTAAGCGAGAATCATACCACTAGACCACCCGGGCTTGTTATGAAAGTTTATTTGTTGTTGACTTTAACTTCGAAAATCAGCCTCTATATCACCGTCCTACATTGGGTTTGAGGGTGGGGTTGTTCGATTAGTATTGTTCTTTCTTTTGTTATAAGTCTGTTCGTCGAAATTAGTTAGTGTGTCTTTTACTAAGGAATTCCGATGATTCGTGTGTCCCTCACTTGTCGTGATCTATCTTTTCCATGAGACGGATGTTTCACAATACCAAGATACTAGTATATATACACACCCATCACTGCATCCCTCCCCTGGCTCTTATCCTCTCCAACCTCTCCACCTCCCCCCTCAACCACGCAATCTCCTCCTCCAACTCCTCCCCCGACGCAACCCAATACCTCACCTTCAACACCGCCGCCGAAACAACCAGAAACGCTATCGACGCTAACGGCGCCCACTGCCCCACCTGCCTCGGCGTTTCCTGAGACGGACCATCCTCGTGAATATAATACTCAATCCAGACCACGAAGGCAATCACCGTTAATGGACTCACAATGATACTAAAGACCAATGTGCATAGGATTGCAGTGTCGAGGAGGAGCCGGATCCATAGCCCTGCAGCTTGGAGATTGAACAGAGGGAGGGCGGGTTTCCAGATTGATAGTTGCTGGCGGGTTTTCTCAATTACGGTTGTGCGATGAAGACGGGATAGATGGATCGTAGAGCAGAAGTCTGTTTTCAGTCCGTTGAGGATAGTTTTTCGTTCAGACCAGATGGTTCGTACTTGAGAGGAGGGAAGACGGGAGTGGTATGGGAGGATTTTGAAGAGTAGGAGAGAGACGTTGACGATCATCGTTAAGACGATTAGGCTGTAGATGTATCGTTGGGAGTAGACGACCTCATCCCAGAAGCGACTTCGTTGGTGGACTCGGTAGTCGCCTGAGACGATGACCGCCTCGAGGGAGGTGGGTTGGCGGAGGACTTGGGATGTGTTGAAGCAGGGGTAGTAGCATATGCTGGGGAGTTGGTTGAAGAGGGTTTCGTTGGTGAAGATATCCCAGATGCTGGTGTTCCAGGTGGAGGTGCGTGTCCGGGGTTCCCAGCCGTCGCTGGAGATGGAGGTGGTGGTGGGGGCGAGGTCTGGAAAGCAGAAGGTGTATTGGGTTGGGGTGTTGTGGAGGGTGGGCCAGTAGATGAGGGCGCAGATGGAGCCGGCGAGCATGAGGATGTGCCAGAGGGAGAAGAGGATGTAGCGGGCTCTTTCTTGGGAGATGGCGCGGGACCAGCATTGCAGGGGGAGGAAGGTGAGGTAGGCGGTTACGACGATGGCGAGGACGGCGTCGGCGTCGAGGTCGAGGGCTGCGGGGGTGAGGTTGAGTTGGTCGATTGAGGTGATTAGGGCTGGGAAGGTGTTCCAGAGAGTGGTGTTGGAGGGGATGTAGGGGATGGTTATGGGTTCCGAGGGGGGTTGCTTTGGGGGGCTGGAAACGAGGATGAAGGCTTGGATGGCGGCGGTTCCGGCGTAGGTTGCGGCCGCGCCGAGAAAGACGTCGGCTAGCCAGTCTGTCCAGCGAGTGATGCAGGTGGCTAGGAGGAGGGCGTAGAAGAGATAACGAGGACAGGAATCGTAGAAGGTGCTGATGGGATAGGCGCAGATGACTTCCTCGGCGATGAATAGGGGGGACTCGGATGTTTGGTTCATTTTGGGGTAAAGGGGGCTAGGCCAGCTAGCCCTACCGCATTTTTAGAAGTGAATGTGTGAACATGGTTGCTTGGGCTGTTGCAATTGCCTCTAGCTTTTCAGAGTGGTTGTTATTAAGGTTGAAGGCACTGGTGATGTCATCACCTACCCAGCCCTACTTTGCTCAATCGGATTTTTCCATAAGTACAACGCCCCTGGAAAATTGTCTACACATGTATGTCGATTCAGGAGAAGTTATCTTTCATCAATTCAACAAAAGTCTCGATCTTTGAGTTACATGTTGAGTAAATTGCTACCAGCTTTCACAGCACTCGGGATCAGCATGTTCTAGCACTCGAATGCTAAAGACCTATAGCCATTGCTGGTTCCCATAGTGCGAAACAAAAGTTCCACTGTCGCCCTTTTCCACGCTCGATTTGTTTATCACAGATAGCACATCCTTGACAGCAGCCTCGGTGGTGCTGGGGCCTTTAAAGTGAGGCGCATACTCGGTGAACGACTTCAACATCTCACCCAATCCTACCAACTGTTCCGGAGTAGCTGTAGACAACAGTCAGTGATGGCCTAAGTGATTGGTGCTCTGACATACCACCGACATAGCGTCCCGTATCAACCATGCCCGGACAGATGCTCATAAACAGAATTCCCTCCTCGGCATACTGCACAGCAAACTTGGCCACTGCAGTATTCAAGCCGGCCTTGCTAATGGCATACAGCGAAGCCACCTTGATCTTCAATTTCGGGATGATCTCCAGGGAGCCCTGACCCGAGGAGATGGCAATCACCTTCTTGACCTCACCTTTGCGGACGAGAGGAACAAAGAGGTTAAAGAGGTGAATATTGCCAACAACATTGACTTGGAACATGGTCATGAGCTCATTCTCCAGGATGTCGGGTTGTTGGCCCCTGGGTGTTGTCAGTCTTTGTAAGATAAAAGTATGGAGCGACTTACAACACCCCGATCGGGTCATAAGCATCAAAGTGGGCCACAGCCCCGGCATTGGCGATGAGATAGTCGAGACCTCCGCCAGTGATATTAGCTGTCTCTGCAGCGGCATTCTGCGAACATGGAATACATTAACACAGAAGGGAAGAACGTGATGATTTTGTGGCTCACCTGCAGAGCGGCGTAGTCGGTGATGTCAGCCTGCAAGATGTGGATGTTGGTCCGGTCTTGCAATTCTTCCAATACCTTCTTATCGGTTTCTAATTTGTTTCGGACGAGGCCGATGACAGTATTGTTGGGATCGTTGGAGATTTGGCGGAGGAATTCCCACTACGTTCATGGCCGCAGTGGTTAGTAATTATTCCAAATGGTGCAGGGTGGACTCACGCCAAGGTTTCTAGAAGCTCCAGTAATAACGTAGGACGGCATTTTGACGAGCGAAGGGGTGGAAAGAGTATTGACTGCTCGAGATAAAGAGGAGTGATGCGAGTCAGAGTATCAGGGCGAAGAGGAGGTATTTATGCTCTGAGTCGAGTCCTCCATGGTCTGACATGGAAGCCCATGGCTCGTATTTTCCATCGAGGGTTGATTTGAAATCGAAATCGTGATCCAAGCATGGGAATAGCATCAGGATCATCATCAGAGCTCGCGGAAAGTTGCCCTCGCGGAAAGATGCCTTGTTTCCAAAGCACTATCCCTGATCAGGATTAGCGCTGGACTATAATCTTATGGATTGGCTGGTTGGCATTTCACCTTCTCTTCCTCTCCCTCCTTCTCTCCCCTAAATGAAGTGCGGTTTGGCTAGACTCTACAGGCTCTTCAACTTGGACATTAAGCCATCTCCCAGCCCCATAGGATGACGAATCGGAGCTGCGGGACATGTCGCGGTAACCACGTTAACCAGATTATCGTCCTATTTGTCCCTGCTGACGTCGGTTCCAGACCGTCGAATCCTCTGTGATCGGGCCCTGCCAACCTGTACGCGATGCTCTCAATCAAACCGAATGTGTCAGGGCTATGGTCTCCGTTTGTCCTGGCCCAAAGCGAGTAATACGAAGCGCTCAATGGTGGGGCAGCCTTCGCATCCCAGGAGCGCAGTCCGTCAATCAGCGGAATTTCGGTTATTGAACACATCTACCTGGGATCTCGAGTTACACAGCAGTCTCTTAGATGTAAAATCATCCAGTATATCTATTGACGATACCCAGGCAGTATGAGGATATGGCTAACGCGGGATAGAGACCACCCCGCCGACCCTACATACACCTAAGCTGTTTAGCTCACGCCAGCTGGATGTTGCAGACGAAACCTTGTTCCAGTACTGTAAGTAGTATACAACCTGATAGCCTAGAACTCGAAACCAACTTACGCAGTCCAATGCACCGCATCCCGTTGCATGACAACATTCGGTCACGACCCTACGGATCTGGGCAACCTCCTTTTGCGCATGGCGCTGGGAGATTCTCCTTCAGCTGTTGCAGTGCTACGAGGCATACTCGCACTGTCATCACTGCATCGCGACGGGCTGCAGTCGCAAGCAGGGAGACTCAAGATTTCTGCTCTTCGAGCTCTCGTAGCGGCCCCCAAAGCCGACATCAGTACGACCGAAGCAGCTCAGCATGTTGCCGCCGGAATGCTCCTGTGTTCATTCGATGTTAGTTCGGAACCGTGGCTCTAATCCATGGGGATGCTGATAACTCGTCGACAGATCCACCAGCTAGCCTGTACTTCAGGTCAATGGACCAAATACGTCATAGGCGCAAAGAGCATCATAAAGACCTCCTTAAGCAAGGATGAACACTGTAGTGAGTTCAGACCGCTGTTAGACTGGGTACACTACCACGACGTGCTATCACGTTTCAGCATGTTACACTGGCATCGGAAAAACTCAGACATCGAGATTTTATCGAACGACATCGGTGCAGAGGTTCGTCCCCAATCCCGAGTAGGCGAGTTGTATTGATCAAATGTACAGCTCTCTCCACTGCCTTCACCCTATAGCACCACTCTATGCCTCCTCTTTGATGTATGCAACACAGTCTCCGAAAACCTAACCCAGACCACCCGCACCGAAGGCCGTGATCAACACAAAGCGGCTTTGAGCCGGCTTGCAATTAGGATTCGAAATATCGTCCTTCCTGATACTGCGTCCAAAGCAAGTTCCAGCACGACGACAGATGTGGAGTTATTTCAATCAGCTATGCTAGTGTACTTGAATCGATCATCCGGAGGCCTACTAGATCCAGCCGACACTGAAGAACGGATTGGCAAAGCATTCTCCACACTTTCCCAGTTACGGTCCTGTGAAAGACAATTCCCTTTATTTATCCTCGGATGTGAAGCACGAACAGACGATGAGAGATGTACAGTCCTGGACCTAATCACTAGGACCGAAAAATTGGCATCATCCCGGTCGTTTTTCCTAGTGCGCAAGATGATAGAGGCCATCTGGGTGCAGGATGATCTTTCAAACAAGGGAATTGATTATGCGACAAAACTGAGTGCAATCATCAGCTGTTGCACCATCCTGCCGAGTTTTGTCTAAGAGATGTAACAATCTGACGTCCTTTCCCTTGTGGTCAATTACTTTGAAAAGGGATGATGCTCCAATTTCGCACAATCGCTCTTACCATCCACCAAAGCGGCCGTCCCCTGACTGCCCATCGGCTATGTCTGCAACCTGGCTCGATCAAAATTAGCCGTCAATTTTAGAACAGCAGTATTTTTCCAGTCCTTACGGTTGTATCCGATGTGTGTCCTATGCCGAACAAACACCCAAAGCGAACCGTTTGGACTCCTTAAAGGCTTGTCGCTGATTATGGAATTTATTCCCACTTGTCGTGCCTGAATTCCTGCATACAATGGAACCTTTCGGAGGGCATTGACAATGCACTGTCGCTTTTTATTTTCCAGCTGAGGTTGCGCTTTGTAACGTTGTAACGCAGGAAGACATTGATCGTTCTGTAACAATGTTTGTCTAGAGAATAATTTAACAAAGGAAGATCTTATTTTGACCCAATGGTTATTGTCTGATGGTACCAAGTGCTTTGAGAGCAACCAGCTCTTGTTTCGGGTATCTCCTTCAATACCTTTGTTAAACCTCTCACCAAGGCTTTGTCCGCAACTACGCAAGAACCCAACAAAGCGCCTCGTCACATTTCAGCAACAAGCCAGTAGTCCATTTGGGCAACCATAAATTCGACCCGGATTCCTTGATAAAGCATGACAATCTAATTCACTATCTTCCAGGTACCATACGAGCTCCCACCTACCGCAGACCTTATCTACTTATTTCCCGAATAATCGATGTCTGCCACCACAATCAAGATGTTCGAACTCTCAATCCAAAAGAACGGGCAGGGCCAAGGACCCAAGACCGGCGGATTCGCCAAAACAGTTTGCGACTATATGATCATGCCTGAAGCCCCCCACCTCGAACCCCTTTTCCGCGACGTATCCAACAAAAACATCATCACCCTCACAGTCGACATTACCAACCCGGACATTCCCATGGACTGGGATCAAGCCACTCGCAAGCTCCACAAATTCTTCCAAACTCTACGATCTCAGTACCCCGACGCTGCGCGGTTCGGCGGGCTGATCAGCGATTTGCACGGGGGAGAGATCCGTCTGTTCACTGAATCGAAGGGAAAGGGTTCTGGCAGCCGACCGGTTCCATTCAAATATTACGGAAAAGAGCAATTATTCCTGGATAGGAGCCAGTGGGTCATTGCAAAGTGGCTCAAGGCCTTACCCAAGGTGGGCAAGCAGGAGTCAAATGTCATGGCTACTATGGTTTGTGATGAAGAATGGAAGAGTGCGTACAAGTTGGGGAAGGATGGGCCTGGCGGTAGTGTTTCTTCCTGGAAGAGCCAGCCGAAAAACGAGACGAATCTTATTTCCGATGGATTATCGTGGCTTTTTCGTTCTGCAGGTAACATGCTTTCTGCGGGTTTCCCTTCTCGATAGTCGTTTTGGCAGCGGGGATGGAAAGGTGCTGGATGAAGTCATCAAATTTTCCTATGTCAGTCGAGTCATGAGAGGAGGCTATCAAGTCAACGTGATTGACACTTTCCAATATTTGATATAAAGTTTGTCTTACGTTCCTTACTAGAAACTGAGTAGCGTTTTTATCAAATGGATTTTGCAAGCATTACTCCTCGACAGGTAGAAGCAACTAAGCTCGTATGCCACTATCAGGCACCGCCTGAGATTTTCAGCAGATTAGAGCTACTCATTCCCTAATCAATACCCACTTGCAACCCAGGAAGCTGAGTAAATATGACTCCCATTTAGAATTAGCACTAAATCCCAAATGTCAGCACGATGCCCTAACGCCTGAACTTTACCATGAAAGGGATAAAGTTTAAAGCTAAGCCCAGCAAGGTTAGAAAAAAAATGGGAAGCTATCTTCCATAGCATGGGTATATTTCGGAATATTTTGTGGAATCGGCCTATAATCTGTAGGAAGAATCCAAGACATTCCCTGGTCTATGTAGGAGAATACCAACCACGAAGTGGAATTTCCCTGCCAATTCAAGCCAAAGAAAAGTATAAAGGCCCCCAAATCCCCAACCTAGACACACTAAATTACACCACAGCCATCGAAGCAAAATGCCTTACTTGGGCCCTAACAAACCATAAGTATATAATTATATATACCAACGAACCCAACACTACCATCCACATCTATGTCCGGTGTCAATCCCCTTTCCTCTCTATTCAAATGATGAAGACCTCACCCCACCCATCATTCGCATAGCTGTGGGCAGACGGCGGCCTGCGAACACCCCGTCCCTCCAAGACTTTCCTAATTCTCTATCACACCACCAAGACAGAACCCTAAGGGATATACACATAACATCGATATGCTATCAAAAGCCCTAGACAAGACATAGCCCTGGATGAGCAACGCAAGAAGACAACGAGGACTACGATCCGTCCAATTACGAAACCCCCTACTTCATTACGAAGGGCGGCACGAAACAGATTATATAGACTCAGAGTCTACAGAAGACCTGATCTCTGATTGACGCGTTCAACACACCCATTGCCCACGGCGTCGGAGTAACAACCATGGCCATACAGCATGCCCATCACTGGTGGGAATGGGATTGATTCTCCCCCTTGCATTATCTTGTCGCGCATCGCGAGGATAAAGTGTCATTCGACTCGATGTTGTTGGCTCGAGCCTGATAGTTGAATTCAGCTCTTCTTACTCGGTTTGGCTTCTACATGCGCATACCGGGTTAGCTTTCCGAGTCTGATGGCGGACTTTCAGGCCATGCACGAGGATGTGTTTGCACTGGGGGATCAGTTCGCTTCTTTTTCTCTTGGTTGGTTCAGCCCGGAGTATCGTTAGCTCATGCTGTACATACCCTATTTCTTGGCGTAACACCGGGTTTTTGTGAGGGATTGACGTCGAGTGTGCGGTATGAGTTAGGGTACTGCTCTCAGAACAAACGTCATCCAGATATCGAGTAAGGGGATGCTCGCAAGGATTAACAGGGAGGGAACTGTGATAGAACAAGTAGTGTTGGGAATATGTGGAAGCAGAAGAGATTGTCCGCCAGAGGTGGTGTCATTCGAGACCGCAGAGGCTACATGAAAGCCAAAATGCCAATCGACCCATTGTAGGGATTTGATGGCCTGGTCGCCATTTCCTGGCCGATTACAAGAGCTGGGGAGATTGTTTGGGATGTTGGTCGGTTCGTGTCGATTGTCTGGGTTTTTGGGATTATGTGGTTGTTTTTGTAACAAGGGATTGGAAAGAAGGAGGAAGATAGAAAGTTATGGGATTATGTATTTGTCTCTCCAACAGAAGGAGTTGGAAAGAAACAGGGCAATGGAAAAGACATTGGTTGTTATGTTATTATGAGCGATTAGGAACCACTCTGACTAAGAGGTCTGTGATAGTTGGGTTTACAGCTAAGTGAAACCTAATTTTGGATACATTGATTCTTTCCTCGCTGAATACATCAGCTTTTTTAGTTTGGAATCTGTTTCTGTAAGTCTCTTTGTCTGTTCTATGTGCCGTGGAGATCTCCGCGAGATCATAGGCTGTTGCCCAAACCGCGTAAATGCATATGAGGCCGAGGCCTCACAATCAACTTTTGATCCTCTTAAAGTCGAAGAATATTCAGTCTACAATAGGCTAAATAAGATACATGGTGGCATTTAACCGTGATCTACCGAATAATGCCTCTATTCGGTGCTACCGTTGCTCTACCGGAGCAAAAACTAGGTCCTGGCCTGCAGGAAGCCCCAGGGGCCCAGTTGCGAGGGGGTCAGAGAATTCCTGATACTGGATCAGCTACTCTGACACCAGATTAGTTATTATTATTAAATCTAACCACAGTTTTTACAAATTTTAGGATATTTATTAGGGCATTTAAGATATTTAAAGTATTAGAGATTTTTAGAGAACTTTTTTTATAATTTTTAAATATGATTTTTAGTCACGTGAAGAGCTAATCTAGTGTCAGGATTTATCATGTATTTGAGCTAACCTAGTGTTAGGCTTTAAGATATTAGATAACTAAGCTTATCCAGTGTTAGGGATTCTCTGAACTTAGCCGAGCAGTTTTTCCAGTACTGTGTCAAACCCTAGGATCGCTTCTCCCTGTTCCTGTTAGCTTAGCTCCCGTTCCGATACGTACCTTGTGAACTGAATCAAAGGTAGTCAGGTTGTTGACTATCTAAAGGTGACTTGATCTGAACAGAAGAAGAGAAGTAAGGCCAGATAGTGCCGCGCAGCTATCCGTAAGTAAGTGCGGACGAGTGTTGTCGCTAAGCTCTACCAAAACGTAGGTTACTTAAAGACAATTGTAATTGAGCACGAAGAACAGAAATAACTAAGTACATGAAGGAGTGTCCTTATATATCCGTTCCCCGTATACCATTCCGTATACCGTCCCGTATACCATTGGCATATACCATATACCCGATCATATACCCTCTCGTATACCCGCGGTCACGTGACTCGTGACACGTAGCGGCTCAGTCCGGGTCCTACCTGATAAGAGTTGCATCTCTCCGAATGCCGCTCTTCTGCCTGACGTAACCGCCTCACTAGTCCCTTTAGCTAGCAGGGGTCCGTAACATACTGATCTAATATTCTTATACTAATTTCTGATCCTCTTGCAGCTGTATCCCTGGAAGTCTCCAGCCCAAGACATTGCAAAGCACCTTAGTAAGCAACATGTAACATACTTTAACTATATTTAAAGAGCTTTGTCAAGCGCATGTAAAGGACTACTAAAAGACTCTATTAAGCACTTCTAAATAGCTTTGTCAAGCGTATTCAAAGAGCTATTAAAGGACTCTGTCAAGCACTACTAAGAGCTTTATTGAGCACTACTAAAGGGCTCTGTTAAGTGCTTTTAAAGGGCTCTGTTGAGCACTTCTAAAGAGCTTTATCAAGCATATTTAAAGATCTACTAAAGACCTTCATCAAGCGCATTTAAAGAGCTACTAAAGAGCTATGTTAAGCACTTTTGAAGGGCTCAATCAAGCACAGCTCAGTCAAGCATTTAAAAATACAGTACTTAATTTAGATCTACAGTCTGAATCTACGTAAAGACCTGGTTCAGACTTATAATCTAAATATAGACTAGAAGGTCTTCTCCCCTTCAGACCCTCTCTGAGACCCTTATTAAACTGAAGCAGTAAGCATTGGTAATATAATTTAAATTATATTATAAGTAAATCAAACAACCAATCAGGAAGCTGAAATTATGGAAACTATCAGATTAATAAGAAGTCTTGAAGCTGGAAACTTCCCTAGCAGGACTGAACCTAGTATTGCTCAGCGCTAGCGCGCTTCGCAAAAAAATGACCTACGCAGGATTCGAACCTGCAATCTCTTGATCCGTAGTCAAGCGCCTTACCATTGGGCCAGCAGGCCAATCGATAGAAATATTATCTTGTTTTGTGTAAATTAAACAGCAGCTTGTCTTGAAAGCCCCAGAAAATGCTCGATAGGATCAATTCAACGATTCAACGGAGGGTCGTAGATCACCATAGTATAAGATCCAACAATCCTCAGGCATCACCCGAGACACCGTAACTTTCCACAAACTGAACAGCCCCTAGCAGGTATAAAAGGCACTAAGAATCCCTCGATGTTCTCTTTTCTTCTCTGCATCACGTCTCCTCCCACTTCCTCAATCAAATCTAAACAACAGACCATATTGTCAATATGTCAGAACGTATCAACATAAATGATTACTGGGCATGCCGCTGGCAACAATACTTCCCAATCTCATCTGGCTACCGTTTTGAATGCGACCCGATAACGAGGAACGATATCTCACTTGAAATCATCACAGTAACAAGGCCGCAGCGTAATAGAATCACACTTGTCATGATCGTTGGAGATTCCAGAGACGAGGCACACACCCCAACCTACAATGTCTGCTTGGACGAAAGAGTCACCCACTACGGCTTTACCATAAGGGATGGTCAACTGAGGACCTTTCATAGGCCCGGACCCACCCAGCGTGTAGAGCCCTGGGGTGGAGAATTCCAGGAAATCATGGACCATGACCAACCTTCGGACGCTATCTCACGTCACTTGGAAGGAATCCTGTCTGAATTTAGGAGTAATGGGGGCTCTGCGAGCCCGGGTCTCGAGAATGATCCTACTCCTGGTCCTAGGCAATATTCGGCATTCCTCAACCATCCATGGACTGATGATGCACCCACACCCTCCATGCTACCAAGCATTGAACGCCACATAGAAGATGGTGGATCTAATGGTGTGGCTCGCAATTCTAATGTTCGTACTAGAGATGGAAGAAGAAATCCTCCGTCTCTGCAACGGAGTGAACAGAGTCTTACTGCCAATGCTGCAACCAATGTTGGTCATCATGCAACTAATGGTGTGAGTACTCGGAGACGTCCTAGGGCACCTCCTCCCCCAGATAGTGAGACGGATGATGATATGGTCAGTGGGTAATTAGTATGCTCTATTTTTCGTTTTGACATCTTGTCAAGGGTGTTGTCTGATATGCAGCTATTGGGATTCGCTGGTTTTGTTTTATGTGATATGATTGGGTTTGTTTCTTGGAATTAAGATATTCTAATTATTCGGAATTTTGAGTTGTGGTTGGTATCTGAGTATGAATATTCTGACCTGTGCATATAGCACCATTTCATGGAGCGATAGACTGTCATAGCTTCTAGAGTAATCTGATAGAGCGTTGATGCGGTAGATATAAGTGAGTTGGTCTGAACGCGTCATTGACAAGGTTCCCGGCTAGTCTGAAATGGAGACAGCTTGAGAATAATTACTAAATATTGCTTATAAGTCTGGAGGCAAAGAGAAAATGAGAATGTCTGGGGTCTTAGGCCTTCAGCCTGAGTAAAACAGATTGATCTAGTGGCAATGGACAACATTGCGTCTAAATTACGGTATGCCCCTCTCGTTCAAGGCCGGAAACTAGCAGCTTGGTCTCGGAATTGGGACAATGGAGGTAAGATCCGCTAATTACCTTAGTATACGTAGAAGAAATCCGAAGGAATATACCGTGTCAAGCGTCTTCTCAAGGGTATATAAAAAACCCAGAAACCTACAATACATTGTACGTGTACTCACGTCGCAATCTCCACTACACATCTATTCCTGTTTTTCCCAACCCCTGAGAAATTTACTCCTACATTCCACCATGTCTGAAACTCTCGACGAAAACTTTATCACTCCCGAGGGCCTTCGAATCTGGCAGTTGTACCAGGTCAGGGACTTCTTCGTGGACAGGACAGAGGGATTGACAATCAACATCGAACATATTGCACCAGTCGACGATATCCCCCTTGATATAATCACAGTGACAAAGCCAGGTAACAGAACGATCTTTGTTCTCGTTGCCGGAACGTACACCCGAGAAGGGGATAATGAAGCAGATGATGAAGAATCGGATGAAGATCAAGATAATCCACTTCAGCGCGCGATGCTTCTCAGATGGAATCAGTTCGTCCCACCTGCCGGGGAAGAACCACTGTACTGGGGTGCCACGGTACGTGGAACGGGCAGTGGAGACAAGATTAAATTCCACCTTAGGGGAGGGGCCCCCTATCGTCGCCCCAATGAGGAGACGTTGAGACAGTTTGGAGTCTTTGATGGGGAATTTAACTATCTCGAGAAACTGCAAGATCTAGTGGATGACTTGAATGAGATCAGGGAGAATTTTGGGCTTGTTACTATGGACCTGAATCTTGATGATATTACCTCAGGTGCTGGAGGAAATGATACAGGAGATGAAGCTACAAGTAATCATGGACCTAATGGTGTCCACCGTCGTGCTGGAAGGTTCGGACGCTTCGCTGCAGACTCGGACAGCCCTGAGTCCCCTGACAGCGCGGAGTATAGCCAAGGAGAAGAAAATTTGCGTACATGGATTCGTCCTGTCCGCGCTCCTCGAAGAGTTAGACCTATTGCTGCGAACTCGGAGAGCCCTGAGTCTCCTGACAGCGCGGAATTCAGTCAACGCGAAGATGATGAATCTATTGGTACAGGGCTTCGTCCTGTCCGCGCTCCCACAAGAGTCAGACCCATCGCTGCCGACTCAGAAGAGAGCTATCAATCCCATGACAGCCTGAATTAGAGCCCTCTAGGTCTTCATCGCTATACATCTTGACGCATCTGGTGATGTACTCAGCCAGTGCAAGGATCTTCTCTTCTTCGTACCGCTTTCCAACTATTTGAATCCCCACAGGGGCTCCGTGGTAGATTTCAGCATTGTCTATCGATGTGAGCAATTATTCAGACAGCTAGACTGAGTCCACCTACACTCCGAGTAAACCTTCTGATCCAGTTGATTAAAGAATTGTGGCGGGTCTTCTGCCGTATGAACCTCCTTATCGGCAAACGTAATCGGAATAACCACGGTTGTATAATCCAAAGTATTGATGAAGGTGGTGTATCCGGAATGGCAGAACTTCCCCGGGATAACAGCTGCATAAGGTGCAGTAGGACAGATGATAGCATCAACGGGTCTTCTGGTTGCTGTCATGTCGTTGGTTCTGTTCCAATAGTCCATATACTTTTTCATATATTCTCGTTTCTGTACGTTCAATTCCGCTACCTCTCCGGCGTTAAAATGCTTGCTTTTTCCAATGAAGGACTGTAAGGGTAGTGCCTCTCCTGACAGAGCGATATGGCTAAGTAAGTCTTCGCCACTGTCCATGCTGTATGCTTTGTCCTATTGAGTATAAGTCGACTGCAACAGTATATGTTCGAGGGTTACAACGTACCGCAATTATTTGGCCCTCTTTACACAGCTCCGGAGTCCAGTCTATGACCTAGTATGCATAAGAGTCAGTCAAGCAAGGGATACTTTCTGGTAGTTACCCTATGACCCATGTCCTGCAAGATATCCTTTATAAATGTCATGGCTTCCTCCACTGGTGGGTGAGGATGAACGACACCATCATGGGGCATGATGCCAAAGGCGAGCAGAGACGGGTCACGAGCCGATGCCTCGATCAACTTTTGTGTTTTCATGTCGATGTCATTCCTCCAAGGCAGCGGCAACGCAAGCGGATCATGGAGCCACGGCTTCTGTGATAGAACGGCTTTGAAAAGCAACCTCAACGATTCAACACTTGTGGCCATCGGACCAATTACAGACAAGATGGTGTTTTGTCCGTCGATAGAATTCGCCGCTCCTTCATAAGGCATTCTTCCGGCGGATGGACGAAGACCGAACACCCCGTTGAAGGCAGCTGGAATCCGGATACTTCCGCCGATATCAGTACCAAACCCGGCTGGCGATCCACGAAGCGCAAGAAGAGCACCTTCTCCACCAGAGCTTCCTCCACTAGACAGTAGACGGTTGTTAGGATTGTATGTATATTCTATGATGTTGTTTGCTGTCTCTCCTGACATGAGCGTGAGGGGGGCGCTCGTTTTACAGAAGAGGACAGCTCCCAAGTTGCGGAGTTCTCTTACGAGCTCGCTTTCAACCACTCGAGCACGGGAATCATCCTTTCGGCCTTGAAACGTCCCGATCCAGCCCACATAGCCCATGGTTGTGTCGACACCTTTGACATGGAATTGGTCTTTCAGACTCACGGGAAGTCCGTGCAAGGGGCCTTTTGGCTTTCCGGTGGCAGCAAGGTGGTCGTCGAGCTCTTTTGCTACTTTGAGGGCATCTTCGAAGAATATCTCATGGAGACAGTTAACCTGCACGCGGATGAGTCAATGTGTAACATCAACCCAGGATGTCTGGGATACATACAAGCTGATGAGCAATGGCAGCTCTATGGCAAAACGCCTCGGTCACCTCGACCGCGGTCCACTTCCTGGAGTTTGTTTGTGTCGTGATAGAAACGGCATCAGCTTCAGTGATTTCTATCTCGCGAGGATTTAGGAACCTTTGAATGTAGGTGCCCGTGACATCATTCGGGGGGGTCAGATGCTGAACTCTCCACTTGGGGGGAATCGCCTCCAGGATGGCCTGGCGTTTGGCTTCGGCTGCTTTCTGCCAGGTCGACTTTCCTTTATCCATTGTGGTCTGTCAGGGTGAGGAATCAGGGATGGATGTGTCGAGGACGATGAAGAATCTTGGTGTCCGATACCCCGCAGTGAATGTTTGGTCCTACCTCGGTCACGGGATATGCCCGGGCGGAGGCACCAGCATTCTTTACAACACCCATTTCATCCTTCATGTGATTAAGAGACCAATATCCGACATATGAAGAAGGGCTAGGACCGATCAACATGGCCACACGCAGGCCATCGATAGCCTTGTTATCTTTCCAGGAATGGAGCCACAGTCACCATTTCATAACTCACAGACAAGTTGACCTCCAATACGCTTCATCGTGTTAGCCCTTTAATCCACATCTCTACACTATCTTTATGAGAGCTAATCACAATAAAAGTGAATCATCATAGACACCCGACACATCCCAACTTGTTTGATAATGCCCCAGCAGCAGTCGGAGCGGAACTCGCCTTCACCAAAACCTGTGTCCTGCGATTATGATACTCCAGCGCAGTAATATCATCATAACTCGATGGTCTCTGCTCGTTCATAAACTCCGGAATAGCACCTACCATGCACTCGCGATGAGCCTTCAGGAAGAACGCCGTCGAATGTCGCTGGGGAAGAACACATCCACCAGCTCTTTGCAGCTTGGATTGGAGATCATGGGGAGTGAGAAATGATGCACACCGCTGGGATGGAATCATTTGTCCATCTTTGGAATGTGTCGCTCACGTTGATTGCAATCTCATCCGGTTTCTCTCGCACCAAGGGAATGAACGTTCCGGGGTTGCGGCGGTCTTCATATTCCAGTCCGCCTTTTGTGTCTTGGAAAAGAAGCGTGATGGTACCAAAGTCGGTGTGAGGCCATCCTCGACGAGACTTTCCTTAATTTAGACGGGATAAGCTGACAGAAGGGTAATAGTTGTATCTCAGTTCACTGGCTGCTGGTACGCAGCGATTGAGGAATGTGTCTTTGGGCACGTCGCATCCGAGTTCACATGCGGACATAACATCCAGGCATAGTTTTTGACATTGACTGTGAAATGTCTCTGTGAAACCTCGGAAGCCCGGAACGATGTTGTTTGGCCAGCTGTTGGGGTATTTGGTATTGTCTGGTGGCCCGAAATCGAAGTCTTCCTATCACGAAGCATTTGGTGCTAAGCTTTGTGATTCTCATGGTACGTGGCTAGGAAGGATAGTAGAGGGTCTGAATGAAGCTAAGTGGCATATCCTCTCGTCCATACGAATGCTATCAGGGTTTGGGGCGCGCAAGCCAGCCGTGGTTTTCCTCCTTTATAACTGCATCCTCTCTGAGCTTCTGGGCTGGGAGGGTTGACAACACTTGGCTTTATATAAGGTTCAAGTTCGAAGAATCTCGAGTTCTAGACTTGAATTAGCATGCGGTTGCACCATTGAAAAGTGGATCCGGTCACTTACCCATTCCTGTGCCTGCTGAATCGTCTCCAGGGGCATGCCATGATTGGTTAGTTTCACGAAGCCTGTACTCCGCAAAGAGTTAACCAAGGATGTGGAAGCTGCATGCCGTTGGGCTCTAGAACCACGAACTGATAGGTCAAAGCTTAGAGTGGCTAGACCCATTGTCTGACGGTATAGGGAAGTCGATAATAAGATTGGTGGTTTAGGTAAGTGTAGGGCTCATATCAAGTCCTCTCGATGCTCATATACATGGCCCTCCACCTGTGATGATGTATGTATAAAAACTACCAATCCCCTTGCCAAATCAGGATGTCGTGAGATATAACCCTGACACTGAATTGTCTTCAAGCTCTGGTCCTTACCACTTTCTAAGAATTTTCATAGTTCCTAGGATATCTAGACGATCTGAAGTATGTATAATCGAGATTTGTGATCCCTGTTGGAGTTTATCGCGGATCAGAAATACCATCTATTCTGAAAACGAAATCTGAAGCAACCGGCCTTACTCGGTCCAAAAGAAGTCGAGATGTATCCATCCTATGTATGGTAGAAGATCGCCGCAGTTGCACTAAATAACCTTATCTCAGCCATGGACCATTCAACACCACAACCTATCAGAAACCCCTTCAACCATGGACACCAATGGCCGACAGAAACCCATGGAGTCTATGACACACTCAAGGTGGACCCTACCGTGGATCCATTGGCAGTTATTCCTCCCTGCCAACTTGATTCAAGATACATATGGCGTAACCTGCAATGGAGCTCTCCACCAGCAATTTCTTCTCCAAACAGATACATCATGTCATCTCTCAAAGACGTAGGCAGCAAGCTCGGCTCCAAGCTAGCCCTCCCTAACACCTACGTCATCACCGCGTTCCTCTCCATCGCGCTGTACAATATCGTCGAGCTGATTTTCATCCTTTTACTGACTTTCAAGCGCCACAAGGGGCTCTACTTCTGGAGTTTCGTGGTCGCGTCCTTCGGCATCGCCATCTACTCCATCGGCTTCATCCTCAAAGATTTTAACCTCGTCGCCGAATCCCTCTCCTACTTCTATGTCACCCTCATTGTTATCGGCTGGTGCGCCATGGTCACCGGCCAGTCGCTGGTCCTGTACTCGCGTCTCCACCTCGTCGTGCGCCATCACATCATGCTCCGATTCATCCTCATCATGATAATCTGCGACGCTATCTTACTCCAAATCCCAACGACAATCCTCTGCTACGGGACCAACTCCACCGCCTCTGCCGACTTCGCCCTACCATACGCAGTATACGAACGAATCCAAGTAACCGCGTTCTTTGTCCAAGAATCCATCATCTCAGGCGTATATATCTTCGAGACGTTCAAACTGCTTCGATCAGAAGCGTTGGTCATGGAGGAAACGCATCGATACGCGGCCCGGAAACTCATGCTACATTTGATATGTATGAATGCAATAGTGTTAGTGTTGGATGTTGCGATTGTGGTGTTGCAGTTTGTGGGACGGTATGCGCTGCAAACTGCCGTCAAGGGGTTTATCTACAGTGTCAAGTTGAAGTTGGAGTTTAGTATTTTGAATCAACTGGTGGCGTTTGTGTATCATCCTCAGACGTTGAACTCGGGGAGTCCGGAGGGGGGGACCTCGGAGAGGAATCTCTGGGATGTGGGTCAGCAGGCTGAGAGGGGGACGGGGGATGGGCAGAGGCGTCGGTCGAGGAATTGTGCTTGGGCGAGTGTGGCTGAGAGGTTGAGAAAGGAGTTGAGGATTTCAGTGGAGAAGAGGCCGTCGGGGTTTGGACATGCTGGTAGGAGACAGTTTGGGTCTGGTGAGATGCAGAATCAGGTTTAGATTGTTCAGCGGGGGGTAGTATGACAAGAGAATCAGAAATTATTCCTTAATGAGTCAGCCCAATGCCATATTTATGAGTCGGACCTGATTACTTAGCTTATACAAAGCTACAAGCGATCGGTAATGTATTCCCTTTGCACGCAACAGACATCACTCACTCGAGCTCCATTCAGTCGCAGTCCGAGCAAGAGCTTTCTAGGCCTGACACTCCAACTTCCTATCCCCAACATCTGAAAATTTCCTCGACCATGCTATGACGTAGTGACCCCATGACCCCGATTGATAAGATTCGCGCGGAGATGATCTCCATCGCCCGCACACCTGATTGGCCCGCGTCTTGTACAGCCCCTCCGGCAAAAGTCCGGACCTCACGGCAAAACTCCGACTCTACATCTACGATATCCAACATATAGACCATTGACCACTCCATCAACCCCCCTTCACCCATCAAAACAATCCATCCCCACAAACCAAAATGTCCCCCCCAATCCAACCAACCAACCCCCCCTCCCCACAATCCTCTCCACCCACGACTTCGAACTCATCGCCTCCCAAACCCTCACCCCCAAAACATGGGCCTTCTACTCCTCCGCCGCAACAGACATGCTCACCCATCAATCCAACATAATCATCTACGATCGGATTCTCCTCCGACCCCGAATCCTCCGCAACGTGACGAGTGTATCCACCCGTACTACCATCCTAGGCTGTGCCATGAACCTCCCGTTATTCGTTAGTCCAGCGGCCATGGCCACGCTAGTACATCCGGACGGCGAGCTAGCGATAGCGAGGGGATGTGCGAGGTTTGGGGTGGGACAGTGTGTATGTCCACCTTTCCCATTTTTCCCTTCTGATAATGTGGTTAGAAAGAAGAAAGTTAATATAGTGGTATAGATCTCGACGAATGCATCCTACCCACTAGATAAGATAACATCATCCGTACAGGAAGGAACGAATCCATTTTTCTTACAATTGTACATGCATAAGTCGAGAGATATAACGCTCTCTCTCCTCCATCTCGCCCACACGTCCAATATATCCGGCATATTCCTGACCATCGACGCTCCCGTACCCGGGAAACGCGAGGCCGATGAACGCGTCCCTCTTTCCCCAAGCGATATCCAATTCTCCACGCGGTTACCCATGAGCGGCGCCCAAATCAGCAGTGACGCTAAGGGATCCGGGCTCGGACGATCCATGGGCGAGTATATCGATGCGAGTCTCACGTGGGAGGATTTGCGCTGGTTGAGGGATAATACCCACCTGCCGATTGTGTTGAAGGGGGTGCAGACGGCCGAGGATGCGTTGTTGGCGGTGCGGGCTGGGGTGGATGGGATTGTGGTTAGTAATCATGGGGGGAGGGGGTTGGATACGTGAGTTTTCTCTTTTATTTTGTCTTTTGGGGAAGGGAAGGGGGGTAGTGGGCTAATTTGGACGTGATGGTAGAGTGAGCTCATCAATCGCGGTACTTATGGAAATACGCCAGTGTTGTCCAGAGGTATTCGAGCAGTTGGAGGTATTTGTAGATGGGGGCATTCGAAGAGGGACGGATATCATTAAGGCGATTTGTCTGGGAGCGAAGGCAGTGGGTATGGGAAGGGCTTTTTTGTATAGTTTGTGTTATGGGCAGGAGGGGGTGGAGAGGTTGATTGAGAGTATGTTCCTTTTTCTTTTCTTTTGTTTGATCTTTGGGGCTAGGGGCTGGAAGATGCTGACGATTACAGTTATGAAGGATGAGTTGGAGACGACTATGAAGTTGTTAGGGATTACGGATCTGTCGCAGGCTCATCCGGGGTTGTTGAATACATTGGATGTGGAGCATTTGGTCCCGAAAAGGTTGGGGGGGTCGTTTAGTGGGCTGGTTGGGAAGGCGAGGTTGTGATCAGTGTATTGTATTATGATGAAGGAGTGATGAAACGGATTATTGAGGCCATAGTTCAAAGTTATCTGCTGCCATTTGACCAAGTAACGTCTCATCCAAGCCAAAGCCAAACGTTCCTCCGAGATCGTGAAAGTTGTATTCGCCTGCCCAGAAGGCAGTCTCATCAGGCATACCTTGCACTGTAGGCATGGTATTGAGGTCTGGCACTGGGGCAAAAGTGTTTCTGGCCTCTTTATCCAAAGAATGGAACTGCTGCAGCATCTCGAGCATACCTGCCGCGATATGTTTGGCGAGATGTTTCTCGTTGAGACTGGCTGCTACACCCGCTAACATATCGGCCGATTGTTGAACAAGGGAGACAATGTATCGAGTATCTATCATTAGTCCAAGCCGGTTACTCCCATCTCCAACCTCACCTGCGGTGTCTCTTCCCCACGTGGCGGCCATTTTCAAAAGAAAGGTCGCGCAGAAAGCTACCATGGTGTAGGTAAATATAGGCACGTTGGGAAAGGCGAGACGGAGGTCAATTTCTTCCAAGATCAGTGTCAGCGTTGCCATAGCGGCTGCGATGGCCTTATTGGCAGCTTCACGGTGACCAAGGGACAGGTCTGTAGGTACAGGGCCAGGAGGAGCGACTCCACGAAGGGCCAGCGAATTGAGCTGGAATCGAGCGAAATGATAATACAACACCAGAGCTTTGGATGGATATGATCCCAGGATGACACAGTTCTCTGAACGTGGCACCCATTGAAGTTTCCATTGTTCGACAGCCACGTTGAAAACCCTCAGCTTCTCAATATCCTGTTGGTCTAAGGGGCGGTTTGGATCACTGCCAAATGCCATGTAAGCTTCTGTCAAAGTGGCGAACAAAGACACCTGAGCAGCTAGTCTGGCATCACCATTGTTCGCTCCTTCTTGGCTGAGAAATAGCTCAATATTTCGAATAGATTCATCATTAACTGCAGCTGGGGGCCTCCCATGTGCGATGCTAAATTGATGATCGCATACATATGTGGCGTACCATAGACGAACATGCTCCATCTGATTTCTCTCTCCCTGCATGAGACGATGATACGACTGGTGTAGACCGATTTCTGCTGCGATCCGGATGGCCTGACCCGACAGCTTCCAGCTCAGGTTTGCCAGATAGAACGCACCGATACATAGTGCACGGATGTCATCAAGACTATGATGTCTCGATAATGATAAACTGGAAGCGAGCGAGACGAAGACGTTGTAGCTTTGATGAAATGCTTCCGTTCGCCCGGGGGTATGCAGAGCCCCCACTGTAAAAATCACCGCCGTGAGCAGGGATGAAGATCGTCGCACAGAATCTAATGTCCGATGAAGCAGGAGAGCTCCGTCCCAGAGCATGCGGTTGTTAGAATCCACGAACTGATTGAACAAGAAATCGGCTTCCTCCACCGATACAACACCTTGAGAGATAAAGTCCTCGTCTATCAATGGAGTCCTCGGCTTCCAAGCGGGGTTATTCCGGAGGGTTTTCAACCGTGTCAGTTCATACAAACTGCGCATCGGTGCGGTGATCAGACCCGTCGGACCATTCTCCTGAGGTTGCGGAGAATTCTCCCTCGACATGTCTATGGCTGCATCTTGATGTTCGACTCGAGCATCCGACCGACCCGATGGGCTGGTCTGTGATGCAAAACTCGACAACTCCGGCTGTTGCGTATGTCTCAAGAGATGCTGAACTGCAGCACGCAGTAAGCCAACCTCTTCGGTGGTCTGATTCTTCCATCTATGCTTGTCAGACACGTCGTGTATAGTGGCAGCCTACTCACGCCATATCACTCTGCAGAAACTGCTGAGAGACGTCATATGAGACACACTCAAGTCCATGTCGCAGACATCTGCTACATGACGTCTCCCCATGGTTGGTCTCGCACTTGGTTTTTTGAGTCTTACATTCCGTGCCTGCTTGTTATTAGCCCGAGAATAAAAGACAGTAACAACCGCTTACACGCTTTGCTTCTTGTCAGACGCAAGCCCTGTATTTCATTGGGTGGATGGGATGTACGTTGTCGTTTGCGAGTCATGGTTAGAGATTCTCGGAGGAGTTGGAGATGGAATGGAGAAGCCATTCGGATTGGCGGGGAAGGACTACACCTAATCAGGCTAGCGTGAGAAACTACCACTAACCGGAAGAAAACTATGCACGGACATAAACTTATGCAGAGTATGCACAGCCGGATCTCATTAAGATTATGGTCCTAACAGCATCGTCACACACACCAGTCCAAACTACAATCCATCATCAATCAATCAGATTAGCAACGCCGCTGCTGCCGCCGCCACCGCCACTCCTCCGACCCCCGCCCGCCCACCAGCACCCGTCGTCTGTGTCGCCTGCGGCGAATTCAACTTCTCCAATCCGGCAGTTACAGTCACAGGGGCATAGAAGAAATCACTAGAATTATAGGATGTGGCCGTGGTCGCGACAGAAGAGCTCTCTTGGCCGCTAACAGAGGCGAAAACGCCGATTGAGACCGAGCAGGAAGCCCCTTGGGTGGATGAAGTGATGTTGCAGGCGTGGACTTGTGAAGTAGTCACGGTGAGGCCGTTGGCGGAGCCGGTGAATAACTGGTTGTCGGCGTAGGTGGATGGGCCTGCGGTGATGGTGTAAGTGGAATACGGGGGACAGTTGCCTTTGCATTCCAGGGCGAGGACGGTGGTAGCGGAATTTGCGGATACGACGCTGGCGTCGAAGCTTGCGAAGGTGGTTGTTGGGGTTGCGGTTGGGCTTGGGCCGATGTAGAAGACTTGCACAACGGTGGAGGAGCCGGTGGAGGAACTGGAGCTGGAGGAAGAGGAGAAAGTAGAGGATGTGGTGGTGGTAGTGGAAGTTTGGGCCGAGGCATAGGCTGCCAGGGCGAGGAGGAAAGGGAGAAGCTTGGTCATTGTGGAAGAAGCCCTACAAGGTAGAGGAGGTCAGAACGATGGATTGATTGACTGTTCATCTTGGATCAAGTCAGTCTTCTTATACCCATCTTTAAGTGAAAGCACACATGAATCGATATCTAGAGCATACGCAACTAACGACAATCCACGTCATGTCAGATAAGCTTGTCACCCTAACTAGAATACTGATTGGGGCATTGACATATACGTTGGAGCCTAAGAATACGAGCCTGCGGAACGTTTGCCAAGTTGTATCGTCTGTGCGTGATGAAGTCATTCCGATTACCACCGGCTGTCAGATTCCCACCATCTAACCAATCACTAGAGAATATATCTAAACCCGACGTTCCGAGCTTCCAAGTTATCAGAGTCGATCACTTCTGGTCTATCCTGTGCCATGTCAAGCTTCTTGTTCATCCTGGCATGCACGACGCGAATGACAAATGCAAGAATCGCAACCAACAGGGCAATCCCTGCAGTGGCACTGCCACCCGCGATATATCGAGGTCCTGATGACGACGGCCACATGTAGCTTCCGTAAATCGATGCGGTATTTCCAATCATGTTCGCGGTTGCAATCGCAGCCGAGCGTTTGACCAGCGGGCGGGGAAACGAGTTGGCAACCCAGGCAATGATGATTTGATAGGCCGAGACAGCACCCATTGGCATTCTGTTGGTCAGGATTGGAATGCTAAAAATAGAAGATAAACTTACAGAAACATCCCAAAGAACCTTGCTCCGATGTTTGTGGTAGCAGTGCAGATCACACATCCCACGACACTTACCAACATCAGGCAGATGATATGCAGCCCTCGATCGTCCGTTTTGCCAGATGTCCATGTCACAATGAGAGACACCAGAAAGGTAGCAATCCAGACAGGCGCGGTGATAAGGAGAGTCTCGATATTCCCGTAGCCCAGAGTCTGGACGATTGTCGGAAAGAAGTATTGGAAGTTCTGGGAGAGGAGAGACGTATGCTGGATCAGGATGAAAAGGTAAATCCGTTTATCGGAGAACACAAGTAGCAACGCTTCTTTTATACTTCCAGAGTTTGCTTCGTCTGCTTCTCCTGCGTCGTGGATGAGTCGCCATTGCGCGTAGAGCTTCTCTGTCTCGTCAAGCCATGGTGTTGTTGCGGGATAGTTCGGCAGGAGCAGTCTAGCTTGTCAGAATTGGATATGAATATGCTGCAATTCACTTACGTCGAGGTAAGCGACACGCCAACGGTGATGCACCCTTCAATTATGAAGAGCCATCGCCATCCGGCTATCCCATGCGCACCATCCAGATTGCCTAGCACGCCGGCCCCAATGAGACCACCAAATGCGTTGGCCAGAGAGCTTCCGGCATAGAACCACGCAATGCGATGGCTCAACTGGGTGCATTAGCTTTGCCACAAATACTGAGTCAGAGCACTGTACCTCTTGCCTGGTATACCAACTCGACCTAGTGATATAAGTATAGCACAAATCTAATTCCAAGCGGACTCACATCAACATGATCGCCCCAGGAAAGAACGGCGCCTCCACAAATCCCAGAAAGAACCGAGCGAGAACCAATCCTGTAAAAGACTGCGTTGCAGCCTGACAGGCGGATATGACCCCCCAGATAGCCATTGCGCTCCCTAGAAACAAGGACGGTCGGACGCGCGTGAGAAGCAGATTGGACGGGAGTTGCATGAGCAGGTATCCCACAAACAAGATACTGGTTGCCAGGTTATAGTCCGTTCCTTTCATGCCGAGGTCTTTTTCGAGGGACCCTAGTCGTGCTTGAGATAGGTTGCTAAGCAGTCAGCATTTGCCTGGTTGGTCACTGGGATACGTACTTTCGATCCAAGAAATTCAGCAGATACATCACCACGAGGAATGGGAGGAGATGCATGTCGACCTTTCGGAGGAGCTTGCTGGTCATTTTCCGGTGCCATTCCGGGCTCTTCGAAACGTATGTCTGGTATATGACATCCTGTTCTGATTCTTGGACTTTCGGGGCGTTTTCGTGGTATTCAGTGAAGGTGTCTGGCTTGCACATCTTACTGGATTCTTGATAACTAGGATCAGAATTGTAGCAAATACTTCCAGCTATCGCAGTGGTCTTAAATATCGGGGCATGTCCGATGCCCCCCGCATTTGCGGAGGCGGGGCAAGCTCGGGGTAGTTCACCCCGGATCTACACAATGCCAAGAGCCATCTTGTCCAAATTTCACTATGTACCAATTTTACCAAAGCCCTCAAGCCCTGCATCTTCAGGACACGCAAGGTTTAAAAGTAAAAATAAATCAATGGACCCGAGCCTTGAGCCTGCACATCAGAGGCGGCTTCTCCCACAATGAATATGATTTCTGGTTGTACCAATCCAGACTCTCCTCACACAGCTCGATGTCAAAGTTCCATAACACTCGGGCAAGAATGACACGCATCTCTGCGTACGCCAGATTCCTACCAATGCAGTTCCGTGGGCCGACCGAGAACGGCTGCACAACGTCCCGGTTGTCATGGTAAAACGACGACGAAGGATCGTTCTTGGATTCTGGCAACCAACGTTCGGGTATAAATTTGTCGGGCTCATAGAAATTGAGTCTGGATAGGTAGGCTGCCGATTGGTGCACAGCGACCTTCGTCTGGAAGCTATCAGTATAGGATCAGGAGTACAAGAGGGTAACCCACATTCGGAGAAACCTGATAGCCGGATATGTCCATAGGCGTTATCGGTGTGACCCGCTGCAATCCACTAGGAATAGGAGGGTACATGCGGAAAGCCTCGTCAATGCATGCCAGCATGTACGGAAGATTAGCCGTGGCATTGTTGACGGTGATGTCTGCCTCGGTCTGCATGACCGACCGCACCTCCCTGGTAACCTTTTTCAGTGCCTCGGGATTTCGGCACAAGAAATATGTCAATCCAGAGAGGAGAGTGGCTGTGGTTTCGCTCCCGGCAATAATAATGATGCTCGCATTAGCCTCCAGCTCTTCATCAGTCAACCCGTCCTTTTCGCCTCGGTGTCGCAGCATCGACTCCATAAAGTCAGCTTGTCCACGGTCTCTTTGACCGTGCAGCCGTTTTTGCACAGTGATCCGGCTATGATTCTGCTGCCTCCGTCTCGCCTCTTTCAAGTGCTTTGGGATAAAGGGCGCAACGATACGAAAGACCAGCGGGTAGTAATCCTTGAGTTTGATGAAGGCTAAAGCTCGAATAAACTCGAAGATTGTTGTCACCCAGTGATGGTACTCGGATGAATCTAGGCCACCGAACGACTCTCCAAATGCAAGGTCGCCTATGAGATCGAACGTGGTGAGATTGTACCACTTCACCATATTGACAGACAGTTCTGACTCGGCTATATCGTGCAACCTCTTGATGAGCTTGTCGACATACCCGAGGAGGAACGGCTCCTGGGCTTGGAGACCTTTGGCAGAGAAGGCATGGGACATGGCCTTGCGGTATCGTGTGTGGTCGACATCGTTGGCGCTGATGATATCCTTTGGGTTGCTGGCTGAGCCTCTGACCTTTGGCATTTGTCGATGACCATGCCCGTAGATATCCTTCCATGCTTGGGCAGTGATGAAGGAGACCTCATCAGGGCCAAAACGAACGGCCTCGCCATATTTGTTGTGGAACGCTCGGATGTCTATGTCCAGTCTGCCACGGGCATTGGAGATGTAACGCAGGAGGGGAAAGGCTACCCATAGCTTAGGCCCAGGAATACGGTGAAGAGGATGCAGGTAGACGTTCCACAGCACGGCAAGGATATTGTACACAAGGTAAGATATCACGATAAGAGCGAAAATCGATGTCATGGTGAAGTGGATGCGCTTGCGTTGATGGAGATTCTAATGGCTGATCTGTCCGTATATAGAGCGATATTTAACTTTCTTCACCCTCGGTCTGTCCCACCTTGTGCGTAGCACTCTGCCGTCATTTTGCCGGGTCTGCGAGAGTCGCCAACACCATGAGAGGAGAAGCGGGGTAGTGTCGGAGATACGTTGCTGAGCTAGATCAAGCGATTGACGCTGCTACAAATTGAGTCGGTTTAGTACAGGGACAGGATCTTTCTCATCCCAACCATGCTGAATATTTGTGAGTGATGTCTCAAAGCGAGAGGTGCCTTCGAGCCCCTCGGCGTTCCCACCAAGAAGCACGTCAATATCAGCAGCTTGTGTGAGGTGTTCTGTGTAAGTTGGTGAGATGTTGCGTGCCGAAGGAAGGTGGAGGTGGTACTTCAGCAGACCACGCTTCATTGGATGCCCGCAGGTGCATGGGATCGGCAGGCCGGGTGTCGCAGCTCGACCGCGTAACCCTTCCAACCCAATCAGATGGATCCATTGGTAATGACAGGCAAGAAATAAAAAGTGGGTAGTATGCATGTCGGCATCGGAAACAGCCATGTCCGAATCGGATGCCGGAAGTTCCACGGGTCTGTCAAGTGTCAACCTGCACAGCCCCAGTAAACGGATGTTATTCACGTAGGGGCCATAGGTCTCCCTCCTATGGGTCCCCGGATAATGACTTTGGAGAAACAACAAGCTTCCGAGTTAATCGAAACCTTGCACCGATTGATCTCAGGTCACAAGGTTCTTATGGTGGACTGTTTGTCAGGCGCCCCATCGCACGGACCATCGAGTCTGCAGATGCCACCGAGCCAATCAGCATGCTGAACGCAACATGCTATTCCCTGTTTCATGATCAAGAAGATGCCTCTGAATCATAAATCAGGAGCTGCGGCCATTCCTGGCTCTGCCATAGACATCACCAACTCCGATCCAGGTGTCTGTAAATGGCTGTAGGGATTCTTCTCCTCCCTCATCAATCCTGTCTAGCGGCATCCCCAAATTATCTATCGCAACTTGGCAAATGTGGGTCTCCTCGCTTCCATTCTGCAATCGCATGTCCATGTTTACCATGAAGAGGGCGGGAATCACCTGACGAGATGAATATGGGAGTCAAGGGGGACAATTCGGTACACCAATCATTGCGGCGAGCCTGCCATCATTGATCCATGGAGAAATGGTTCCACTTAAGCATTCCATTTTCTGGACCAGGACAAACATGTTATACGCCTCATACAACGGATTGGAATCATCAGTGGGGTTGACGAGAAGCTGAAAGGCCCAGGCGCACATGGCCAGGATGCTGGAAAGGCAGAATGTTGCATCAAGATGATTCTGCTTCGTTGATGAGGGATTCCCGTTCCACCTTATCGCCTGCTTTGGACCCGAGATGTAGGGCAGAGAGCGCCAAGATGACATTCAATAGAAAAGGATGAGACATGGCATCTTTCGGCACTATATCTTGTAGGTCTCCGCTTAGGGAGGGCCTCGGCGGATCTGATCGTGAAGTGTAGGGAAGAATGCTCTGCAGGTCCTACGAGTAGTAGGAAGGTGATGTGAATGATCAGATCCTGCCTACCTGATCGGGAAGAGCTTAGTCCGTAGAACGCATATAAATACTCCCTTGATCCCCTGGGTCAGGTGTAGCTAGAGACAAGCATTTAAAATGGAGTAGTAACCATCTTCCTGGGCTATTTATACTTACATGTCTTGCCAGATCCATGCAACATGGTCAATTCTGGATGCTGACAGATAGGTCGAGGCATGCCAGTGGGAGAGCAACATTGATTCAGCATCCTCGACATGCACGGTGGCCAGGAAGGTATGGTGAGCTTGTTGTCACCTGGAACGTGAGGATGCAGATCTCATAGACGATGCTTCCACAGAAAGCGCCCAGATGCGGCATACTGGCAATCAGCAGTCTTGAAGGCACAGTTCAATCACTTTGGCCTCGTTTTGACACACTAGGGCCAACTACATTTAGGCCATCCTCGTCTGGTCTAGAGCAATGAAAGCTCACTTTCAGACTTCTTCGCTTGCACAGGAAAAAGCCAAGATGTGAGCTCTGGCTGCTTCCATATTCAGTGTCATACACTGAGTCAGTGGTCATTCTCGTGATCAACCGCGTACCACTACAGGAAATCCCGGGTGGAATAACACTTCTCCGGGCTGCTGGTGCACGTGCCTTTGCTTACTCAGTCAGGCCCATCACGCCAGTCCCGATGCGGTCTTTATTTGCGATTGTTACCGTCAGTTGTATCAATACGGGACTCTCTTGCCAAGTGAATGATCAATTCTTCATCATTCTTCCTAGAGAGCCTGGGTCAATCAAAAACTTCTTTCCTCGTTGAAACTATTCTCTGCCGTTCACCAATATGTCTTCTGCTCTCTTTTCAACTCCAAAACACCTTCGTTTCTGTTATCACCATGTCTAGGCTATCGTCTACATATTCTCGAGTGGCCGTGTTTCTAGTCCGAGCTTTGGCTAAACACCGAGGACGCATCGCCTCAAATCCAGATGAAGTACTCTACATTAAATCCAGAGACTGCCACAGATCAATCAAAGTACATATCTACCAACCCCTCGCCAAACTCCCGGAAAAGCCATCTCCCGTGTTGATCAACTTTCACGGTAGTGGGTTCGTGATACCTTTCCACGGCAGCGACGATGCTTTCTGTTGTCAAATCAGCAACCAAACATGCTACACGGTCCTTGACGTCCAATACCGTCTGGCTCCCGAACACCCTTTCCCCGCCGCCATAAATGATGCCGAAGATATCGTCAACTGGGTACTAGGACGACCGACTGAGTTCGATATCTCGCGGGTTGCCATCTCCGGCTTCAGTGCCGGCGGTAACATCGCCTTGGCTACTGCTTCTACTATTTTCCCCAAGCAAACGTTTTCTTCGGTCTTGGCTTTCTACCCGATCGTTGAAGCTTTCGTGGACCCCGATGCCCTAGTTGCCCCCGATCCGAACGGTCGACCTATCCCCTCATTCATCATGCGGTTATTCACCCAGTGCTATGTGCCTCCCGGGTTTGATCCTCGCGATCCTCGGATTTCGCCTGGTCGTGCCAATCTGGACTGCTTTCCTCAACGTGTGATGATCATAACCGCTGCCTGTGATAGCCTGGCGGTTGAGGCCGAGAATCTGGCTGCTCGACTGCGGGATTCATCGGGACGGAAAGTTGTGTGTGAGCGGATGAAGAAGTGCAATCATGCATGGGACAAGGCGGTTCGACCTCGAACGTATGAAAGGGAGGCTACAGAGCATGTGTATGCCCTGGCGAAGGCTATGTTGGAGTCTTGAACTTATTTCATGGCTGGTATCGTCTTAGACTGTTTTGAACTCTTGGGGCGGGAAAGTGCCAGGCTCTGACTTAATGATCCCACCAGAGAGAGAGTTGTTACCTCAGCTCTCCGGCTAAAGAGCAGAGTTCTAAGCTCGACAGTCTAAAAAGCGCATCACTTATTTCTGGAAAGAATCTGCAGTGTGAATCTATGAGTTTGCATTATCAAGGATTGGGGTCTTTTCTTTCTGATATGTACCAGTCCAACGCTACTAGCACGTCATTAAGTGGCACCTATAAAGCTTTCTTCTATACTTCTATGTAATTTATTCAATACGGACAAATTCGATCCAAGGCTTACTCACCATCCATCCAATAGCCTCTGCCAAATCCGGCAAAGAGTAAGCACTTAGATATCTTCCCGATTGCCAAATCACCAATCAGCCTATGAACGAATCAAGATGAGTCAATCCCATCCCCATAATAAACTCCTTCACACCCAAACACAAAAGCAACCGTGTTCACTAGACCGTTCATATCCCCCCGGCACCCCTCACCATTCACCCCATCCCAACATCCACCACAACCCTACACCAACCAACAATGCCCCTCAAATCCACCTTCACCATCTCCCCAGTCCCCGCAACCCAAGAAGCCAGCCGCCACCTCAACTCTATCGAACGCTCCGCCATCCACCAAAGCAACGACACCTCCTTCGTCCGCCTGATGTGGAACAATTCACCCCCCGACGAGAACGAAGACGCCGAATTCATGCTGCAAACAGGCTTGCTTGGACAGTTCAGCCAGGTGGAGTTGGATCCCGATCCTGACCCCCTGGAGGACCCCGACCGATGCCATGAACACACAGGCCTAAGGGCATTGGGGATAGACGCTGAAGACGCTGGGTAGAGGCCTCAATCACGCCCTGGTTGAGTCGCCAGGGCATACACGCATACCAGTATAGCAACACGCAGGTTGGAACCAGGAATGAGAAGCGGAGAGCGGAGTATGGACTCGCAGGCAACTGGTCATTAGTTGCACATTAAAAGTGCCTATTTAGTTGTGTTTTGCTGCGTTATCGACTTCTTCCTATACGCGTGGCTTTGATGTTATTCTTTCACTGCGAGATTTGGGATTTGTGGGATTTGACAGACGTTCTGGCTTCATATTCCTGCTTCAACGGGAAGCACTTACATAGCTAGCATCACATATAGCGGGCTCCATTAGGCTAATAGAATAGGACTTGACTTGACTTGACGAGAACGAAGATGAAGAGGCAGGCAATGAAGACCCCTTCCACGCCATCGACATGCTCTTCAACCCCGCCAACAAATACACCTGGATTATCGAGTCCTCTACCGGGAACGCGGTAGCGTATGGCTGGTGGCAACATGCGAAAGGCAAGACGGAGGAGGAACGGGCAGCTACATACGCGAATCGGTATCGACCCGAGGGGATGAATAAGGCGTTGATGGATGTGACGAGTGGGGCGAGGTTCTTGAAGAGGGCGAAGTTGTTGAATACGCGAGATACGCTAAGTATGCTTTCCTGTGAGAGGGGGGAGGGGGGATGTTAGGGTTTGCGGCTGATGTGTTGTTGTGTGGCAGTTTTGAAGGAGTTGTATGTGCGGCCGGAGTTTCAGAGGCAGGGGCTGGGGGGTGGAGGAGGCAGATCGATTGGGGTTGCAGGCGTATACGGAGGCGTCGAAGGATGGGTATGGGTTGTATGTGAAGTATGGGTTTGAGGAGGTGGATCGGGTGACGGTGGATTTGGAGCCGTGGGGTGGGAGGCCGGGTGAGTTGAACTCGTATGGCTTGTTGATGCGGGCAGCGCGGAACTGAGTGGGGCTATATGGGTATTGTAGACTGTTTTTACTTACAGCTTATGTTTAACTACCGAAAAGGATAAGATGTACGGATGATTACTTTAAATATAAGGGAGCCATATGACATGCCATGGTGGGATTAATCTTAGCTCGAGACAAGCTTCAACCAAGCTCATCCTGCAATGCATGATCTATCACAGTCTCAGAAACCTCTGAGCGTGTAGATCCATTGTCCGCTTAATTGACGATCCTATGCAGGATTCTTGTTGTGGTGCTCATCTACTTCCCAGCTTGGTAAGGATAAGCAGATCACTGCATCTAACCTAATACGTCAACCTATCAAGAGGACTTTGCCCATTACCATTCTATATTTTTAGGTAGGCGCATCAAATACTATCCACTTATTGTATGCCTCATATGCACCCTCTCCTTCTAAACATACTTCTATTGGTCGCGAATACGAGAGGGACGCCTGATGTCTCAAAAGCCTACTAACAACATCCCGCATACTTAGCAGTTGATTACATTGAACACTCTCCGCTTATCTGTACGGCCTTAAAAAAGCAAAATGAGCATAGCTCTACCCATCCAACACATAAATCTACTCTCACCTCGGAGTCTAAGAATCGGCGACCGTGTATATATAAACCTATTCCACCCCTCCTCGTCAACATCTCTCTCATCCCTCCCATTCCCTTCACCTAACCAGCCCTAATTTACTCCGGCACTCACAATCACCATGAAATCCCTCCACTTCCTCCTCCCCCTAACCCTCTACACCACCACAGCCTTATCCCAAGGGATCTACATCAACTCCCCCGCCCCCGGCTCCCAACTATCAGCCGGATCCAGCATAACCGTCCAAGTAGCTCGCTACGTACGCCTCCTCCACCCACCCACCACCCCCACCTTCCTCCTCCTTTTAAATTTCTTGATTAACAAAAATAGGACTTCATCCAATCCGTCGCCGAAATCGGCCTCGGAATCGGTTTCTCCTCCTGCACCAACGGATGTCCCGATCCCACTGCTTCCCTGGGAACTCTGGGCTATAGTGGTGGTTATGACCCCGAGTTCGGGCCTGGGATTCATGATCAGTATGAGAACTTTACTATGACGGTGCCGGAGACCACGGGGCCGGCACAGATTGGTGTAGTGAGGGCGTTTTTGGTGGGGGTGAGTTGTCCTTTCTTTGCTTTTGACTGGGGAGTGTGGTTTGCTGACTGTGGATAGTTGGGGTATGAGACGACGATTGGGAGTGCGGTGGCGAATGTTACGATTGTTTGAGGATAGATTGGTTGAATGTTGATGAACCTATGGATTATGGTATGTAGAGTGGGGATGTATGGAGATAGGGCGATGCGGGCATAATTAAACAGCAAGATGGTAGAGAAGTTGCATTTGTACTTCGTTCAATATAACCCCCCATGCCGACTAGTCAGTTAACCCTTAAACCCATAACCCCATCCAATAAACTACTCACCCCCCCCCTAGAACTAAACACAACCCCAAAATCCCCCAAATGCGCAACATGACAATCCCTCGTCTCATTCAAAAACCTCTCCCCATCCTCCCCCTCCGCCAACTTCACCTCAAACCTCTTAAACAACCTCGCCAAAACAACCCTCATTTCTATATACGCCAACCCTTTCCCAACACACGTATACGCGCCGCCCGCAAACGGCAAAAACGCATGTCTGTTGATCGTCCACTCGGGTTTCTCGTCCGTCCAGCGCTCGGGAATGAATTCGTCTGGGTGGTGATAGTATCGTGGATCGCGCTGGACAGGGAGCACAGGGACACTGATGATTGTGTTTCCCGGGATGAATGTGCTGGTGTTTTTTGCCGTGGGGAGATGAATTCCCTCTGGGGGAGTGAGACGGGGGATTCCCCCCTGCACGGGGGGTTGGATGCGGAGGGCTTCGGTGATGCAGGCGTTGAGGTAGGGGAGGGTGGAGATGGAGCGGTAGTATTCTTCTTCGTCGGTGGTAATGGTGTCTAGTTCGGTTTGGAGTTTGCGTTGGAGGGTAGGGTTACGGGCGAGGTGGAAGATGACTGTTGTCATTGTTGTGGAGGTTGTGTCGCTGATAATCATTAGCTGGGAGTAAGGTATGGGGTGAAGGTACGTACCCCCCAGCGATGACGAGTAACTCGCCCTCGCTGTACAATGCAGCCTTGGATAATTTGAGCATCGAAGGGAGCATTCTACTCATCGCATCAGATTCTTCCCCTGGCTGCTGCCGTTTCTCTTGAATGCGATCCTGGATCCAGGTTCCATAAGGACGAAGAGGACCATCAGCCCCAGGCAGACTAATCAGCAGACTCATGAGCCAGGGCATTTGGGCGATGATTTGCTGGCCCGCGGTGACGGCTTTGACGAAATGCAGATTCGGGTTGAGTTTCCAGTTCTCGATATTGTTGAAAGAGTGACCCCAGCCAATTACCCCCATGAGATCGTAACTGACGAGTTGCATGGTATCTGGGCCGGAGAGGGTCTGGCCGATGCGATTGCTTAGAGCGTCTAGGAATTTGTCTGTTGTTTGGATGACCATTGGTTGGTAGGCTTTCAATGCTGGGGTCAGTTAGTCAAGATATCCAGCTATGAAGGGGGACTAGCACTGTTTGCAAACCTCTAATATTAAATGCCTTATCCCAAAGAGCCTTCCGCCGTTGCGAGTGAGCAGCTGGATCGCGCATGTGGAAAACAGCATAATCGTCTGTCAAATCACCAGAGCCTTTGAGACGATCATACCACGGGGCACGTGTGCATCGACTAGAGGGACCATAGATTGCATCGATGGATTCGGCAGACAGAACGCTTAGTTCTTGGGGACCCGTGCGGACAATATCTCCGTACTGCTTGTGCAGGTTCCAGACGCGTTCAAAGTCGCGGTCGTTTTCGACATTCTGGTATGCGGCCACGAACTTGGACAATTTGAGAGAAAACGGGCCTGGGAATTTGTGCAGACGGTGGAAGAAGGCCCTATAGATGAGAACTGATGTAAAAAGGGGTATGTAGAAGCAGACATTCAGCACAGAAACGGTGCCGATACCGAAGAGCCAGGCACTGCTGCTCAACCATGATCCTTGATTGTGGATTGTGGTCAGCAGGACTGCAGTATTCACAACAAATGTAGAGTACAGGCAGAGACGAGCTGCCTTGTTCCCACGCTCGCCATGGACCCAGTAGAACAGGTGTGCACTAACACCCGCTAATGCTAGAAGGGGGCCTTTGTGCTTGACGAGCTCGAGAAGATCAGCTGATGACGCCATTTTTCTGCTCCCGCACCAGTATATTTCTTTTCCCTGGGGCTCTTAGGAGGGATTAAATATGTGAACGACTATAGTAAGCACTAGTCATTGACCAATGAGGGCTAGCCTATTCGAGGTGATCATGAGGCTGAGAGCCAACTGTCGATACGATGATTATAATCAGTGCAGGATCTGATTGGCTGGTTCGGCAAATTGTCATGGTTCTAAGCCTCCAACTCAAACCATTGTCAGCCAGCCATTGGCTGTTATCGAAGCGTTGCAGTTAATATTATATCTTCTTTCAGCCAAACCAACAACGTACTGCGCCTCAAGAAAGGTTCAATCTAATGACTAGCAGAATCTTACCTCTGTAAGTTTCTCTCGATGAGGGCGACGTAGGGATCATTTGGAAGGCACCTGGCCGGCTATAATTATCGAAAGCATACACACGGGTGTCCGCGATCCCATACTTCCCACTCCATTTTCTATCAGCCTAATAGATAGCTACCGTGAGACAAGCGGATAAGTCAAGGGTCCGCATGAAGGGCTGGCCAAGAGACATTGCGTCAATGGCTACCTCTACTGAAGAAACACTCGGCAAGAGACTAAGGTCAATACTCATCTACGAGGAAAGCACCAAGTGTGTTCTGATTGACTGGAACAGAACGGGAACAGTCGTATGTCCAAATGGTCAATCTACGGATCATGTGAGAGCGTGCATGATCTGCATTAGATGTATATGTATATAATTCGCAATCCTGGCCTACATTGGTCATCGACAACTCGGAAAGGGCCTGCTAAAGAGACATACTAATCGACGATATTGTAATCATCATCATCATCCTCATCATGCTCCCCCCCCTCATCATCAGCATCAGCATCTTCATAATACCCCTCATATTCATCCACCGTGCAAGCACGCCTCCCATAGACCAGGTCCGCCAACTCAGCATCCCCAAACACAAAGGCATCATCCTGACCCCTCTGCGGCTCGTCCAAACACACCTCCGCGAATTCCAAGACCAATGGACCCCCTATCACCTCCACTCGACCACCCCTAGCCCGCCCAACCACAACAGTCTGATCCCGTTCAGCGACGACCTTCACTTTCGGCCCGCCTGTACCAGAAGGCCCATACTCATGAACCTCCTCAGGGACCCATTTCTCGAACCTGACAGTCCCATTAGGCTGTTCTATCAAGAGGATGAAGATCCGCACGTCACCCGAAGAATCAACTAGCCAGGACTCGGCATCCTTCTGCAAGCGTGCGAGGTTTTCTGTCTTGCCTGTCTCCAATACCACAGTCGGCCATTTCTTGGATCGACCCTCCGGGACGCTCCCCGGGTAAAATCGCGTGTCAGGCCCTTCCGATGTCATCGGTGGTGCGCTGCGATTTTTGGAGAAGAAGTCGAAACCGCCCCGGAGTTTGAGGTTCGTTGCACGTTCTATCAGCAGAGATTGCATCGCTTTGGCGAGGTTCCTGCGAGGGGTAACGGGGTTCGAATGCAGGGGGGTTTGGGTGGTGGATTTGGAGGGCATTTTGAGGTTGGTTTCTGGCTTGGGTTAGGATTGCTTGGGATGCTCCTCAGCGTGATGGTGTACTGACCTTGGGTTATAAGGGATGGTGGTGTAAAAGGAAGCGGCTACTTGGTGAAAGGTATGAACGCTGATGCATATTGAGCGAGGGGGGGGGGTTGCAACAGGCTTTTTATGTACGGGCTGTGGCCATATTGAGGAAAGTTGCCTATATCTGCTTAGATTTGACTCTATCATAAAGGACATGCTGGGGAGATTTCTCTTTGTCTCCTCTCCAGATAGACGCAATATATCGTTGTTAGCCAACTGGTCAGAGCTTACCCTTGGAGCTTCACTTTGAGGGAATCCATGCATCTGATTATCTCTTGACGGTACTTACCGCTATGGCCATAATTGCAATTCATATGAAGGAAGGTGCATACAAATGCTTTGTCTCGGTGAGACATGATGGAGATTGAGGATTAATTCACAATCCTTTGTGATACCCATTCGTATTCCTTGAGACCCAAGTGCCGAGGTTCTTGCCGTCGCTGACAATGAATAACGCAGCAACCTACGGAACAACCCGCATGAATACCTAGGTGAACCATGGGGATTGTTCCGAAAAAAGGCCTTGGTAAATTCAATAGCACGTTATCAGGCGGCATACAACAAAGCAATCTAAGCAAATTGTCATTTTTTTCGCCTCAAAGAATTAGTCACAAGGTTCAGTATCTCGGAAAATAAGCATTGTCAGGAATATAAGGATGCCTTCTACCTATAGCTCACGAGGAAAGAAAAATGATCCGTATCAAACAGTGACTACAATATCAGTGAAGGCAAGACCTCCCTTTGACACCAGACATCTTCTGATTAGTGATATACCTCCTTGATTTCACGCGTCACCTCTCTGAACACTGTTCTAGAAATGAGCGTTACCCCAAGTCAGGAGCAATTCTCTCACCCTCAGAACTTTCCACAGCATGGAGGATCCTACTGTCATAGTACCCGCAATCGGATATCCAGTGGCGTTTTTCGACGGGGCGTATTACAAAGACTATGTCCAGAAGAAAAGTCGCAATGAAATAAAAGGTGCATGGGAAGCAGAGGCTCAGAAGGAAACGACAGAGATGGCTCGGGCCACTGGCGACAGACTTTCGTCGCCTTGTGAGACTTGCTTATCGCCGGATCATTCGAAGCAGGACAGCTCTACCCTGGTTGACTCTGAGCAGGACTCCCTTGACAACGTCAACTGGCCTGAAGGCGAGTCAGAATCAAAGCTTCAATCCTTGGCCCCTCAGGCTTCTGCAGAGCAGGAAGGCTCCGCGCCCACGCGAGCAGGTGAAAAGCGCCGGTACTCTGGTACGCGGGCTCAGTCAGAACCGCCGTTGAAGAAGACTTCTGGGCTTTCTTCCCCATCCAGAGATGAAAACGCCAAGTCAGTCATTGATGTGGCGAAAAAGGGAAATGGGGTGGACCCGAGCCGCTATTGGAAGGCGGAGGTAATCTTGACATCAAGAGAAGAGGAAGAACCGGAGGCGGAGAAGCATCAGGATTTTCGAGATGGTACGTGGCTGTGGGCATAATTACCATCTGCATTGCATCCCGCTTCTAGGATACCTATGAGCAGGATTGTCCAGAGTTTTCTTGCGTCAAAGATAGTCTCTGAGTCAGAGTTGCAGGTAGTATCACCCTATGGTGACAAAGGATGGACGGTGAAGACTCCCTCTTTTGAAGTTGCGCGAAGGTTCAGGAGTATTCGTTATATCAAAGTTCATGGATATGAGGTTCCAGTCTCTGTCATGAAACCCGCAGATCCACGGGTTTTTATGACTGACCACTTCGGGCTTCAGGGTCCCAAGGTATTGATGGACGCTCTCCTCCGGGTTCGAGAGATCCAGCGATGTGGCATCCCGTTTTGGGTTGGGATACAGAAGAACGGTGAGATCCTGGGGACTCGGGCTCTGATTGTGTTTGAGGAAGACCCGGGGTTCGAGTCCTTCGATATTCCAGTTACAGGTCCTAATCACGGCCTGGAAAGTGGATTCAGTGCCAAGTTTAGACAGGCGTATCTATATGGCACTATGTGTGATGTTTGTATGTTGAAGCATTCGGACCGCACGGTGGTTCAATGTCCTGAGCTGCAGACATTGACCCCGTCTGCTGATATGGACCTAGGGCGTTGTGTTATTTTGTCATCTGCCCCAGATGTCTCGTGATGTATCTAATGTGAAATTTCCATTTCATTCCTTTCAGTATTCAACTCGACTTGTCGAGAACATAGATTAGTGTAATACGATTTGAATCGTAGCCACCCCCTCCACTGCAGTTGAGGGTAGCCCGTCGGGCAATATCGCTTTGCAGGGCGAATAGAGTACTACGCCATGTATGGTGGTTTATCGCATGCTACGTAGGTCTGGAGTAGTTAGTGACAGAATTCACCAACTAGACCAAAAGAGATACCTCTTAGGTTAGTGGAACAATTCCAAGGTGAATAGGTTCCAACAGTTAGTCCAATCATAATCGCTGCATGGCCTGTTCCGATTCAACGGACCTGGACGGGCACCAGCAAAAGCGATGGAACAGTTAGGAAAGGCAGCTCAGGACCGTCGGAGAGAAGCAGCATCTAAACGTGCCACCAACGCATTGGTCAGAGGCCAGCGCAATGCCAAAAGCACTGGAGACACCACCAGCACCAAATGAGGCTCATCTGTTCGACTCCGATGCTTCAGATGCTTCCGCAAATGCCTGACGCAGTTGACTTTCATAAACCTCTTTTTCCAGTTTCTTCTTGGCAAGAAATCCCGTGACGTCCGGGCTCCAATACGGTGCTATAGTTCGTTCGAACTCGGCCATCCCGGGATCATCGAGCTTTGCAAATATGGGCTGAATGTGGTCCAAGAATATGTTATATAAGCCTTTAGGGTTGTCGAGTGCGTGAAAAAACCAAAAGCTTCCAGTCTCCCAGCCTTTCCTCAATATGTGCGACAGGTTCAAGGCTTTGCCTCTTTTGAGCGATCTTTCTTCTTCTTCAAAGGCATCCATGAATTCACTGTGCATGTCGCTGAAGGCATCAAGATGTTCCCCCTTCTCTAACTGGTCCACACCCCGACCGGTGAGCCAATATGGTGGATGTAGCATCTCCAATGGGCGGGCGCATGTCCACTCTAGGTCGACAAGATACTTGATGTTCCAGTCACTATCGACAAAGATATTGCTCTGATGTAAATCCGTAAGGGTTAGGACGAATGGGCCTCGACGGAGATCACGATTCGTGAAGTGTGGAAGAAGGGCCCGCATGATGGTCAAAATCGACAGCTGTGCTTGGCCATCAAATTCATCCCGAACAGAATTCGGCGCATGGCGCAAGCGACTATCATGACAAACCAAGAGATCGAGCAAGTACGCATCTGTGGTGGAATATGTAAGATCTCTGCCAATACTTGTCGGGATGGACTCGTTCTCTAAATGTTGGAGGCGCAGCGTGAGAGGGCGATTCGTCAATTTGATCACACCGTTATTGTCTAGTGTTAGAGACCCAATTTGCGTGAACGGTATCTGGGCTAGTGATAGTATGATGCGAGACAAGCCTTTGAAAAGGTTGTCTCTTCGTCGCGTGTCATGCCGAAGTGCCTCCCATGATTCGGAAAGCATGACCCCTTCTGTAGATTCAACGTAATCCATTATCAAATACCCAGTCCGTAAACTCACAGGAGCGCGGCGACTGACATATCGACCTGGAGACAAGCATCCAAAGATGGATGACAGGAGTCGACGACTATACCATATCAGTCGAGGGAAGAGTGGGATATGTTCGATCGCGGTGAACTGCAGTCAGAGGAAGAGTTAGAGCATCCAAGATGAAGCCTTAAGAATACCCACATGGTGGCCACCAGCAAACCCGAAACCCCATAGATGAGGTATTGGAATGGATGGACAGTTCTCCTGGATACATATGAACGTTGCAGCCTCGCAGCGAAGCTTCTCCTCCGCGTTCCCGGGGTGTTGTAACTCTCCAACTCTGTAAGGCAACGGAAACCTGATCAGTACACGTTTGGGAGCATTTCTGGACCAGCCTTCAATGTATACTGGTATGCAGACGTTGAAGCTTCCCGATATCCACTCTTTGACTTCTCCGATCCGGCATGTCTGTCTTCCCTACAGCCCGAGATGATACGATACGATAGCTTCGATGGCACTCCGATTAGTGAGAAGATAGGTAAAGAACTGAATTCGTTGCTCGGGGTATTGTAGCTCTTGCAGGATATTGTCGTCGTCGTCCAGGGCCGAGGCCAATGTAATCTGCCTGTGGAGAAGGGGGAGCGTTGGGGGCATTCTGCGGGCCGACCGTGACTAGCGCTCGTTGCATCCTATGCTCGGAAGATATTGACCTGATGGTAGATATAGAAGAGGAAGTCCTTACGGTCTCTGGCGTCATCGAAGCGCAGTCATAGCTGGGTAAGTGTAGATATTTGCCTGTGGAGAAGCAGGAGTGACAACAATCCGTCCAGCAATTTCCCCGGATCGCTCCCGGCGCTAAACGGAATGTCACATGCAAGTGGAGCATTGCTTACTAAGTTACTCTATGTCAAGATTTGTACATGCATAACCTCTTGCTTTATTGCCAACAGGAAAATCACATCCGTATGGTTTCACATATATCAACTTACACCCGGCCTGATGCTAATTTGGATTATATGATATCTAAGCTACATATCTAGACTACTTCGAAGATCGCAAAACCACAACACCATAGACAACATAATTATACACCTGATCCTCTACCAGATACCTGAACCGCTCAACATTTATAACAGTCCCTATATTCGAAACATGGGTTTTTTAGACACCTATATAATGTGACCCGTCTCATTACGATGGTGACAATAGAAACACGCCAAGAAATTCAAATATATAACCGAACAACCATCACGTTCGAGGCACTCTGCCATCTAGAACTTGTTGACTCCCTTGCTGACCAGCGTAGGTGAGCTCCGCATTGACGGTGGTTATTAGATAACTAACCTTTCCCCATCGACACGAGCCGAGTACAGCCATTGACATGAGCACCATTATGGTGTGGATAGAGACAAAGATAAGTCACATCAGGTGGACGTGATAAGGTAGCCGTTTCTTGTAAAGATATTAGGAAATGAAACCGATACTAAAGATTATGAATGCCTTATATTGGGTATGGAACCAGAAAGCCACGGTATGTGGGTTATCGCGCAGATTCACGCTTGCAACGCCCATCCGTGTGGCTGCCGTACCCTTCCTCCAGGTATCATAACCTGGTAGCAATCGCATTAGATCGTCCCAGTGCAGATCTGCCGCGGACGGGGTAATGAACACTTCAGGGTCACATCCCGAACGTGTGCCTCCAGTTGCCGACGACGTCGAGTATCAAGCAGTTTTGCTCAGTGTGCCAGGATGCAGACTGAGGGGGATTTTCCGAGCAGTATTCTCATTGAACCCACCCAAACGTGATAAAGTTCAGGCTCAATGGTATCCCAGCAATAGTAGAGATATCGTCATTGAAGATGGTCCGATAAATGTCGAGTTTATGCGCCACTTGACCGGAATAGAAGACTGCAGTGTATTCGAAAGTACGGAAAGCTGGATGTCGAAAGCTTTCAGCGGTATTTTGGGGAAAGGTAGCAGCTCCCGTTTGCCAAGTATGAGTGAAAGTGCTAATAATCCTGTCATGACTTCTCCTGTGGTTTACCCTCGCTGCAGCGCTGCAGGCATGTTCCACTTCTTTCGAGTGATGGGTGGTCTACTTTGACATATATCTGGCTTCCACAGGTTTGTAGTTCTTATCGAGAACAGCGACCGTTCTTAATGAATGCTTGTGCCGTGACAGCTTTTATAGCCATGCTCATCCCTAATTTACATGCTGTTGTTCTACCATCGCTATGTTTCTGGCCTCTTAGTATGTGGCTCCTCATACTTAACCACCAGGGTAGCTTGTGGCTCATGGTATCGAGCTGACTCCTCCCTTCGTAATGGGCCCACGCATCCCATACTTCCTTGCATCGTTCGTGCCCATGACCGAGATCACTGCATACATATCTTCTGCGTAGTGCTGAGGGTAGTGGGATTCCCTGACCTAGTGGCGAGACCGGTGAGAGTTGGTTATATAACCACTCCCGGACCAGTCAGTATGGAGGAATCAATCAGTCCGCGCCATCGTCATCCCCTTGAAAATGGGAGCTCAAATTAAAGTTCTGTTTATAAATAGACCAAAAACCCGCGTGGTGCTTATTGCAAAAGGCGTCATACCGTCGTTTATCGTAGATGTCCCAGAACTCGGTCTTGGTATACTATGCGCAGGCATATAGCCTTTTCTTGCGGCGAAGAACACGAGCTATTTGCTCTTGGATCTCAGTCATGATATTTTCCAAAAGCCATCATACCGTCGTCTATCTTAGATGTCCCAGAGCCCGGCCTTGGTGTAATATGCGCAAACGTATAGCTATATCTTGCCGCCTAGGACACGCCATTTTTGCTTAGGCCCCGTGCCTGGTTGATGAAATCCGGGCTCATCTGTAGTGACATCATGCCATGGTACGTGTAATAGGGCTATGTATTCAGCGACCCAGAGATGGTCAGGACGATCGAGGCCAGGTCAGGCACAACTCGAGTTTTCCGCCAGGGGGAGCGAGATGGCGTGGGATTGAATCATGATGGAGGACAATAATGCCATTGTGCTTCAGAGTAGATCCCGCCGTGCAACCATGGGCGACCAGACACTTATCCAATTGGGTTAAGCGCAGGCATATAGCCATTTCCTGCTGCCAAGAACAGAATATCTTCGCTTAGGCGCTGCGCCGGGTTGATTCTGTAGTGACATGTCATGGCTGTGTATTCAGCGGTCCTAATAAATGACCCAACTAAGGGAACCCGGTTGATGGAGTTCCATCTCGAATCAATATGTTCGTCGCTGGGCTAGGTAGACGTACTGAAATTCAGCGGACAGTTGTCAAAGCCCCGAGCTGATCCAATGTATATACAATGTGACTTGCCCTGGAGCTTCTTCTCGTAGAGTATCCCGGGACATTCTCCAGAGTTTTTGGTGTCATCAGCGGATGTTTGTTGCATCAGAACAATAGTCAGAGTTGGTGCAACTCAGACCTCAAACTCAATAAAATCTGTTCCTGAATCAAAAGTCGCCGGACAAATAATCCACGAGAGACCCATCACCAAGACACCATTTTTCCTGACAACGAATGAAGCTCTGACTGGGGTTATATAACGACCGTTGCATCATGGGCAAGGCTTCATGCAAGACTCTCGATATCAACGCAATAACCACCGAGGTATTCAGCCAACGCGGACAAGGGACCATGTCGTGGATCCATGCAGCACCAGGGTCGACTGTCGATTGATGACTTGATCCGACAGATACCAGTTGGAGACCGCTCCATAAGACGACGATTCACCCTGACAAGTGTTGCCGTTCAACGTCACGAGACCAATATACTTTAGATCGCATGGGTTTGGAAGGTCGTGCGGTGTATACAGCATTCTATTCTTTTGCGGTTGCTGGGACTTCTTCCTGTGCTGCTGTTTGTTACCCGTTCACAGAAGCTCCCTGGGGGTGGCAGCTGTCTTTTGCATGTACGATCCCATTGATTCCGGATCATTATTGCTGGATGAGTAGAAGAGCGAGTACGAAGCATGCAGCAGCAGAGTGTAGTTGGTTTGCGCATGTATCTCCACTCGGTCTGGTCACACCCTCAATCCCCAGAGTTCATGCATCCCCTCTAACCAAGGTTGCTTGAAGAACTCTGATGTCGCAAGGTATCCCTCTGAGGGGAATATTCAACTCATGGTGATCAAAGTCGACGTGAAGCTGTAGTAAACCACTCTCATGCCCGTCTCTAACCCCACCAGCCGATCTTCGAGTAAAGTCACACAGAACCCCCGATGTAACTGATCCAGGGAGCTTCATCCGCGTCAAGAGGCGGCAATTGCGAGACACCCATATGGAAAGAGATATCAGTACCTGGTATCTTGGACGAGCATCCGGGCTCATAACCTGTTGAGCCTGTGTGGGAACACGTGTATGGGAACACGCGTATGAGGATGCAAATCACTTGGTTCTTCCATTTGCCAGAATCGCGGTGGCGTTTTTCTGAATGAGATACGTCATATAGTGACTTGGGTTGTGAAAGGATGCTCTGGAAGAGGGACACCAAACATCGCAAGCTGGCTGCACTTCCGATGAAAACGCCCTATCATCCTGGACCTTGCGCAGTGTATATAATGGGAATTTCGAAGTGACGGGAAAGAACAGAGCCGGCCCTGGCGTTTTGTGCAGCTTGTGGTGTGGGTATAGCATCATGGAATGCCTGTTTTCGGCCTTTGCGAGAAGCGATCGTTGGTTTGGCAGGCGTGCTGGATAGGTAAGAAGGGGTGCGGAGAATGTTGAGTGAATTGATCAGTGTCAGCATTTGAAACAGAATTTGAAAGAGTTGTGGGCTGGTCAGAGGATGAAGAGGAATCGGCGAGGAACACGAGGGCTTTATATATGGGTCTGGTCCGAATCTCGGAAATTACCTTCAGACAGCTTCCAGGGCAGATGCCACATACAGTCACTTGCAGCGGAGGCAGGCGACGGGTTTTGCTCAAGTCTGTTCCGTGAATCAAGGGGGAGATGCCACTCAATAGAATTAGATGATTAGGCTAGAGCAGATGTGAATCTTCCTCTGGTGGTCTTGATTCTGACAAGGTACAGCTTAATACCAAGAGTAGGTCGATAATGGAAATATATACCGCGCTGATCAGAATTTCCACAGGAGATGAGATCGATCACAAATGAATTCCATTTTGCCCCTGGTACCGTAAATGATCCAGTCATAATATTTCTCTTAGAAAGTCATTCACTCCAAAACAGAGATAGATATTACCATCTGCGTGAATATACACACCATGAATGGAACCCCACACGGGATGTAACACGAACCAACACATGACCATACAAACAGTAACACACCTTGACAATACAACCATCTCCCAAACCGCCACCAAAAAATCCCATCTACATCCATCATATAACTGACATACATAAGGCGATGCTTCCAGTCAAATCACAACAACCGCCCTTATAGCTCAGTGGTAGAGCGCTTGACTTGTATAGCCTACTGTTATCAAGAGGTCCGTGGTTCAATCCCGCGTGGGGGCACTCTTTTTTTCCCCAACAACAACACACCCACCACCCTTTCTTGCTGAATTATCTCAATGCTGTACTCAGACAATTAACATCCCTCTTCATTGGAAAAGCATCTAACCTCCAATTGCCACATCACCCCTAACCGAACAACCTCACTGTCACAACTCACCAGATCCACTCCCCTCGGACCGTTCCGTGCTCTACCAGCCCTGACTCAATTCAATACAGCATGTACCGCTTGCTGGTTTCTTCCAGCCCCACAAGAACAAACAAACAACTGTCATACTCACTAGCGCACACCAAAGTGAAGCTCCACCGTAATGAGGCTGTGAGTAGCACCCACCACTTGAACAGGGACCTGTTTTTCCAACACCGGTCTGACACCCTCGCACTAATTTCTGACCCCTCCGCCTTATTTAACTGACTTCTCTTTTCCGTCTCAATAACATTCAACACAAACATAACAAGCCAAACTCCCCTCAACCATGTCCTCAACACCCCTCCCAGTGATCGTCCTCGTCCCCGGCGCCTTCGGCACACCCGACGGCTTCAACAAAATGCAACCCTATCTAACGCAAGCCGGCTACACAACCCACCCAGGCTCATATCCCAGTTGCAATCCCTCTGATCCGAGCAAAGCGTCCTCGCCCCATGATATCGCTCACTTGCGAGACAACATCTTACTCCCCCTCTTAAACGAACAAGGTAAAGACCTCGTCATCATCGCACACTCCTACGGCGGCGTTGTCGCCGGTGGCGCAGCAAGAGGACTGGCGAAGCAAACCAGAGAATTTCAAGGTCACTCTACCGGCATCATCGGGCTTATCTACGTGGTGGGAAATATCACCCTCGAGGGGGAATCCCTCCTCACTGCTGTGGGGGGCGCTTATCCGCCTTTTATTAAAGTTGATAAGGTATGGTGTATCACAGTCATGATGAATGATAAGGTACTGATGAGGATCTTGTTGCTAGCCATCTCAAGGTCTTTGTGTCATTGAACCAGTGATGGAGATTCTGTATAATGACTGCGACCGTGCCCTTGAATCGGAATTGGATAAGTGTATGCGCCCACATGCACTCCGGGCTTTTGAAACGCCGGCTACTGCCCCGGCTTGGGCGGAGAGGGCGTTTGATGGGAGCAGAGCGTATGTGCGTACGCTTGACGATTGTTGTAATCCGTCTTCGTTGCAGGATGTCTGGTTGGAGAAGTCGAAGGTGGATTGGGAGGTGGTGGATTTTAAGTCTGGACATATGCCGTTTGTGAGTCGGGCGGAGGGGTTGGCGGAGCTGGTGGTTAGGTTTATTGATGGGTTTATGGCGAAGTAGATGGTCGGGTACCTACGGTTTATAGTTGGATTTTGTGGAGCAAAGTCGATCACTTGGGGAATCCATCTTTGCAGTTTTCATCCTAGCCGGAAAATACCTCGTTGATCAAATTGGATACTTTCAACAGAATGTTCATCAACACCTCACTACTACTCAACCTTACCCTCAAATCCTCAACTCTTCCTTATGACTCCCCTCCCACGGCCACACCCTCTCCACATCCCTCACCAACCCCTCATGCTCACTACTCCTCACCTTCAAATCCACCTCAAACGCCACCGGATGACTGATAGTAACAGGAGTGAAATCCACTTTAATCGGCACCTCCTTTCCATCTCTCACCACCTTCCCCACATCTAGCACCGCAATGGCCCTCGCAATTGTCAAATAGATATTCTTCTCGGCGAGGAGTTGTCCCGGACAGATGCGCCGACCGAAGCCAAAGGCATATAACCGCGGATCTTGTTGGGGGTTCGGGCCGAGGAACCGATCAGGATTGAAGGTTGAGGGGTTGGGGTAGCGGGTTGGGTCGTGGGTGAAGGACCTATATTTATTAGTTCTGTGGGGTTGGTGGAGGGGTATGGTGGGTAGGGAGTATACCAAACGTTAGGGACCAGGATCGCGCCCTTAGGGATCATGTACCCCTTGTAGATATCATCCTTGCTAGAGGCGTGAGCTACACTGAGGGGCGTGACGGGATGCCATCTGAAGACTTCTTGCATGACGGCTTCGATGTATGGGAGGCTGGGGCGGTCGTGGAAATTAGGGAGTCGGGTGGATCCTACGACGCGGTCGATTTCCTCTTGGGCTTTTTTTTGAACGTCGGGGTAGAGCGCCATGGCGATGAAGAAGCAGGAGAGGGCGGAGACGGTCTGTGATGGTTAGGGTTGGAGGTTGGGGAGGGGGATGGGGAAGGGGTGAGACGAACTGTATCGGCGCCGCCGCCGTACAAGGCACCGGCGGACCATTTGATCACGAGCTCCTCTTCAGAGCCTGGCTGCACGGGTCCCTTTTCGAGCAAATTGGAGACGTATGAGGGTTGGTGGATTCCTTCGGCCATTTGGCGTTGCACAAACTCGTATGTCTTATCGTGCATGATGATCACGCGGTCTTTGAATTCCTGGGCGGTTTGGTTGGGTTTACCGCCTGGGAACCACGTGGGGAGGTATTTCACTGCGAGGTTAGTATGATGTGGCAAGTAGGATGGGAAGCATACAAAAAGGGATAAAGTTGACGAGCCAGGCGCCTGGGAGAACAACTCGTGAGAAATCGTCCATGGACTGGTCGACTAGATCGATGAGGGGGTCTCGTCCATGTGGTTCAACGGTGTATCCATATCCGATGCGGAGGATGATGGCACCGGCCTCCCTGAGAAGGTTAGATCGGAAATGGGATCTTGATGGGGAGCGTACTTTCGTAGATGGTCGACCAGTTTGCTTGGTGACTCGAGAACCCGGAATAGAAACCGATGCACTTCCTTATCCACTATGTCATTGAAATTTTCCACGACCGTGGCGGATCCTAGTTCCCTGGATGCGGCTTTGCGATAGGCGCGGAAACGGTTCGAGTATGGTAGGAGACCTAGTGTTTTGTCCCATCCGGACCTAGGGAGTTAGTATTTGCGTGGAGCTGAGTGAGGATGGACTAACAGTTCTGCGATGGGTAGTTGGGGACGGGAGGAATGTAAGGCGGATCTCTTTTCCAACAGTTCGAGGGCTACTTCAGGCTCGTTGAGAATGACAATAGTCTGTCCAAAGACCGTGACCGAGCTGATCGGGCCTGTAGATGTTATTTCTGAACGGCTGACAACCGGGATGGTAACATACCATATAGGTCCTTGTGCGAGGCCCAATGCTCCCAGTCTTTGGAGCCCGGAGGTGGAAGATCCTGGAGATTGCCGATGATGGGCTTAGGCGATGGACCCGGTGGAAGAGGCGCTGAGGCCCTTTTTGGCGCGAGCAACGACTTGAGGACGTAGAGGGCAAAAAGCCCAACAACGATGTTGAGTACCAACGACATTGTGAAGCGGATGAGCAGACCACTGCAGTGGAAGATGTGAGAGAGTAAACCAGCAGGTGAGCAGCTGAAGAACCCAGCGAGCGGGGATCGGGGACTACCATTGCATGTGGTCAGCCGAGATGAATGGGATTCAGCTACACAATACACAGACACTATGTCTATACTAGTGCAGGAGCTACTGCACCCCTAGCGGGATAATACACGGGAGCAATCTCCTGGACATGTCATTGGCTGCGATGCAGCTGAATCTGCAGCTATCTGCAGCCATCTGCACGCTTGACAATACGCGAGAGCAAATCTGGAAGGGGAATGCGGGTCGAGATGAAGAATTCCTGGAAGTGGCGAGACTGCGAGATTGCAGTGGGTCTGTTTCTCTTTAGTGCTTTTCTTCTATTGATTAATCAATTGAATGAATCATTCTGGCTGGACGGATAGGGCTCCCCATTTAGTCTTCGTCGGAATTGATTTCCCAGCATCCCCACTCAGTAATGCGTGGGACGAGCCTGGTATCTCTCTGCATGAACTAACACAGACAATAAATGCTTGGCCTGTGATTTGATGGGGAACATGCACGTTAATATATTTATCAGCCCGAGGAGTGGCACTAGGGCATCGGGATTTGCTCAGGCACGCTAGCATCAGCCATCTTCCAGACTATCTGGTGGAAATGGTTTACCAGGGATAATGCCTCAAGAGGATTTCAATTGATTAATCCTCTTGCTATTGAGTACAGAGCCTGGATATATAGGGTGATCGAGAGGCCTTATTACTTTTCACCAGTCTTAGGATGGGATGCGGAATAACTCCAGTCGAGGCTCCTCGAGCAAACCAACCCCGAATAATCCAAGTGGGGCGATCCTGAGGCCACGATTGATCTACAGGTCACAGTCACCAGATCTTTGCGTTGGCATTGCAGGTATCCAGCTTGATCAATCTACTTGCTTACATTCTCATGGCTCGCTTTGGATGGCGATCATGAGGGGTAGAACTGCAGTGTATTCCGACCTAATGCACCTGAAGAACTCTTTTATCCCGACTAACTATTTCCAGTAAGCGAAGGGGAACACCCAAGGAATAACAGAGATGTGAGTAAATCACATGCCACAAAGCCTACAGCCGCCCCCCCCCCCCCCCCTAATCAACACAAACAACCCAAGTATGAATAGTCATCACAAAAAATACATAAAATCCGGATGCTCATCACATATCTCCTCCAACGTCATGGCCCTCTTCCCCGCTGCTTCAGGTGTATTCTGTCGGGAAATCTTCCTCGCATTCATCCAACGCAGAAACACCACCAACCCAGATGCCGCCACCAGCCCTAACACCGAGAAACCAAGCGCAAATGCCTTTCCCTTTTGATATCCCGGGGGATCATCAAAGACTTTCGACCCCGCGATGGAGAAACATTGTCCGATTATGTTGATTGCTGCGAGGGCTCCGGCTCTATTCATTCAATATTAACAGCCGTTTTGCAGGGCAGTAACACAACCCCCTCCCCCACAAAGACAATAAATAGAAAGAAAAAGGAGAAAAAGGAACATACCGTTTCGTAAAACCCACAAAATTCGAATTCATCCACCCGACAGTCAAAATCACAGCGGGATAAGTCCCCACCGCGATGAGATACAACGCCGCCATACACACATACCTCCCCCCACTAACCAGTAACATAATCCACCCCGCAGCAACAACCACATAACATCCCGCCAGAAACACTCCCCTCCGACGAACATAATCCGACGAGAACCCCAGCAGGAGGAGAGATACCACCGCACACGCGTAAATCGGGATCGTGAGGACTTGGGATCTCACGGCGCTGTAACCCAGGGTGTTGATGAAAATGGGAAGGAAGCCCGATAGGGCGGCGAGGTTGACGTTGGTGCAGGAATATAATATGACTTTACCCCATCCCTGATTAGCCTAATTTCACAGAATTGTATAGAGGGTGGGGAGAGGGGGCGGGGAACTCACTATAAAAATAAATCTTCCCATCCCTCCCCAATGCCAACAACTGCCGCGGGACAATCCTTGCATTGTCAGCATTAAACGCCTCTCTGGACCGTCGGATCGCCATTTCTTTCTCGGCGGAAGTAAATCCCCATCTCAACTTCTCAGGGACGGGGGGTAGTACGAATAACACGAACACCCCAACTGCGACTGTAATACATCCTATATCCCAACGTTAGCTACCACAAAACACTGTCACTGTAAATAAGTAAAGAAAGAAATACCCTCAACTATAAACAACCACCTCCAAGCCTCAATCCCCCTAACCCCATCAAGTGTCTCCGTAATCCCATACCCGATTAATCCATTCGCACTCCCCGCCAACGCCATCATAGAGAAGAAGATCGCCGATCGAGAGGCCAACTGCTCACGTTTGTACCAAAAGGTCAGGTACAGGGGTGCAGCTTGGACGAAAGCTTCCGCGGCGCCGATTGCCACGCGGAGACCGGCGAGGGTGGCGTAGTTTTGCGATGTTGATAATCTACCCTCGTTAATATAGATGGCTGATATGGGTACGTGGGTACATACAAAGCAGTAAATCCCCCCCAAACAACCAACGCCCCGCTCAATTGCACAGGGGGTGTGATCTTCCGCAGGAAGATATCCCCCGGGAGTTGGAAAACGATGTAGCCAATGTAGAAAAACGCCACGGCGTTGGCGTATTGCGTTGATGTGAGGTGTAGGGATGTGGTCATGCCAGCGAGGCTGGCGTTGCTGAGGTCTCCGCGGTCCTGTGACATTCTGATTAACCCTGTTCTTACTTTCCAGGGGATTGTTGGTGGGAGCGTACCATAGCAGCAAGGAAATAGATAATAGCTAAGACGGGGAGAATGAGGAGGTCAATTTTCAAAACTAGTTTTCTTTCGACTTTGGCTTCTTCGGGGGTTCGAGTGATGGTGTCGTGTATCGCGAAGCCATTTTTGGTGCTTGTGATGTCTTCGATGGTGTTGGTGGAGGGCTTTTCTTCGGTGATGGGGTCTTTGGGATGGGGTATGGTCATTTTGAATTTGGTATATGGTGGGCTGATGAGTTGGGTGGGAGTTGGTTTCATAATTTAGTGATTTAATCTACTGGTCTGGTGATGGTGATGGTGGTGGTGGTCGGTTCAAGATAGCCGAATCGGCTATCTCAGGCGATGTCGGGTATCGAAGCCGAATTCGCTTGAACACAGCCGATTGTACGGTTGCCAAGAATGCTTTATATTTCAGGTAATTCCTTACTGGAATCGAATAGTAGAAAATAAAGTCGAGAGTGATAAGCAGCCCTCTTGTCATTTTCATTATACGAAAGTCCACCCTATTGTTCTCAACATGTCTACGCAAGAACTCAAAATCCTCACCCCCATAGGCATGCTCGGCTATGGCTTCGACGAGTCCCTCTTCTGGTCCGCCGTATCCAACGGAGTCGATGCCATCATCTGTGACTCCGGGTCCACCGACAGTGGTCCGGCTCGACTAGCCCTCGGCACCATGTCCGGCTCCCGAGAAGCGTATTCCGCCGAAATGGAAAAGTTCCTGCTCGCTGCACATCACTTTCACGTTCCAGTGCTCATTGGCAGTGCCGGAGGGGATGGAGCGAATGATCACGTGGATATTTTCGTTGATATCATTGATGAGATCATTGCCCGGCTGCACTTGAGACCGATGAAGGTGGTGAAGATCTATGCGGAGGTGTCGAAAGATATTGTTCGGTCTGAGCTGGCTGCGGGGAGGATTGTGCCCTGTGGTGAGGCGGTTCCCCAGCTACAGCTGGATGATGTGGAGGATGCGAGTCGGATTGTGGCTCAGATGGGTATTGAGCCGTATTTGAAAGCTATGGAGGAGAATCCTGATTTTGATGTCATTATTGGAGGGCGCTCGTACGATCCTGCGCCGTATGCAGCATTCTGTGTACACAAGGGATTCACGAATCTGGATATTGCTTGGCATATGGGAAAGATAATGGAGTGTGGTGCGCTATGTGCAAAGCCTAAGAGTCGTGAGGCATTGGCTATTGTTCGACATGATAGTTTCGATATCCGGCCCTTGAATCCATCCAGTCGCTGCACGGCTGTCTCGGTTGCTGCGCATACGCTTTACGAGAAAACACGACCTGATATTCTCCTCGGACCGGGAGGTTCGCTTCATCTGGAAGACACTACTTATGAAGAGTTGCCGGATAATCGCACTGTTCGGGTTCGTGGTGCCAAATTTATCCCGGTGGAACAGGGCCAATATACAGTCAAGCTAGAGGCTGCACGAACCCGTGGGTATCACAGCTGCTTCTTTGGTGGATTCACCGACCCGATTCTGATTTCGCAGGTTGATTCTTTCATACAAACGGTCAGAGACCACGTCGCCATGGTTTGCAAGTTTCCGTATGATCTCAAGTTGACGACGTATGGCTCGAGGAACGAAATTAGCATGTTCGCGGACACGAACCAGGGTGCTCTCCCACCCAGTATCGCTATTCATGGCGATGCTAGAGCAGAAACCCAAGCGCAGGCCACTCGGGTGATCCATGCCGCACGCGTTGGTTGTATGCATGGCTCGTACCTTGGACAAGTGGCAACGTCAGGGAATTTCGCCATGCCGTGTGCGCCTCTTGACATTCCGATGGGGCGGGTGTGTGAGTTTTGCATTTACCACCTGATGCTAGTGGATGACCCGACGGCCTTGTTCCATATATCTGCGGAGGTTATACAGCATAGCTCTGATGAAGAACCCCCTGAACTTGTGATTCCAGCTTATGCTCCAAAGGTTCAATCTTCCACAGATGCAAAGCAGGAAAACAATTTGCCAAGAACCACAAGATTGAGCCCTTCCTCTCCACCCGGAATGCGCTACTTGGGCGAGTTTGCGTCGGTGATTCGCTCCAAAAATGCTGGGCCCTATGAGTTGACATTCGACATCATGTTCGATTCCTTGGAAAAATACTTCTTTGCCAAGTCATCCGGTGTGTTGGATGTTGCCAAGTTTGCAAAACTGTATGACATCGAAATCTCAGACATTGTTGCTGCTGTTTGGTGGGAGCCAGCCATGGCACTGAAGGTGACTGTGAAGCGCCCGATCGTTTCAGGGCGGTTCGGGGAAACCGATACGCATGGAAGCTGCCAGCATGCCAGACTTTTGCGGGTCTTGATTCCAGCTATGGAACATGTCCCGGTGGATGATTAGATGTTCAGTTGTATGTGTTGAACCTGCTTTAGATGCTCATGCACTTTTTGGTCCTTCCAGCTTGTCCCTTAGCTAGTCAGCGATATCAAGAATCAAGAATTGCCAACCAAATTTTCCCAGTCCTCAAAAATGTTCATAATGTCCGAGCTTTCATTGAATAGGAATGCATTATCATCAAGGAGAAAATCCACAGGAAGCCCGGGAACATCGGCTGATCTCATCGGTGAGACGTGATGAACATCAGCGAGGCCAGCTCTTAACGACTGATCCGGATCTTGAATGTATACCACCCGAGACTTCTGCTCCTCTTCCAAGATTGCATGCTTACTCGCCCAGATCGTATCATATGTAATGTTGGCCGCCATGCGAGATTTAACAGCCGGTTTATAGAAAGGACTTCCAAACCCGGACTGCTTTTCCTGCCAGGATCCCATAGACCACAACGTTGGAAGGGACTCTTTCTGATTCTTTCCGAGCTTGCGAGAGAGATATTCCATATGGGAGCAAAAACGTCCAAAGTTGTCTTTTTGGAACATCGACCAAGATTTGACCAAAGTCACGCCATCCAGGATAGTTTGCTGCAAACGAGCTTGTTGCGATGATCCTGGTTGAGCTATACACGCTAGCCGGAATGCCATAATTGTGGCGTACATCGAGGAGTGTTTCGCGAAGATTGGCCAATAACGCGTCTCACTCGTTTCCATGGCAGCGAGTTCAAGGACGCGTTGGGAGGCAGTCGAGGCCCGGTCATAGATGGTCAAAGCTGAAAGATCAACGGCGAGCATCGAATCGGGATAGTTATCCTCATCCAGAGCAAAAGAAAGTATCTGGAGCTTGGTTTCCAGAAAGAAGGCCTCTGCCAAGCTGGACCATTTGGAACTTAGGCTTTCGCGCATGGTGGTCAGTTTCTGGTCAAAGGTGGTGACCAAGGGGATCGGATATTTTGCCTCGCCGGTGGCAGATGATGCATCGTCCCCAAGGGCCTCGAGAGCCTTCATTCCAACGTATGCAATATGGGCGTAGTGCAGCAAAGGTGCTGGTAGCTCAGAGGTGGAAATCTTGGCGATCTCGAGTAGAATAGCATGGCCAGGCTGAACCGCTGACGGGGTGCCCAGTCTCGTGGAGATACTAACAATAGAAGTTTAGCTTTCGACAATGCCAGCGAGCAAATGACAGAGTCATACATATGGTTAACAACAAAACAACCAATCCAAGCTTTCCTCCGCTGCAAATCGACCCGATAATTTGAGCCCGTCGCTCCGTACTCCCAATGCATATGCTGGTTCGGCCGATGCAAACCTAGCTGGTAAGACAGTTGCGTAGCGAGACCACAGTACATAGGCGATGGATCATGCGCGGTTTGCTGGAACGGAAAAGGCCAGATGCATAAGAGTAATAGCGCTTGGATTGTTTCAAAATGTCGACTTTGCGTATTATACAGATCACCCGCAAGCCTGCGGACCGGGTCGACAAGAGTGACATATAGATGAGTATACTGCGCTGATTCTTTGCAGGCGACGGCAATAACTGTCCACAACAGAAGCCTATTCGCATTGTAGGTTTTGATGAAATCAGGGAGCGATGGGAGGATAGGAAACAGCGGGTGAAGCGTCGCATAAAACCTGTCCGAATCAGCCTCGTTCTCTTCCACGAACAGGTAGCCTGTTACTCTTTGATGAGAGCTAATATCTCATGACCCTGAAGGGTAACACTTTCCAGCGTCTGGGATGTCATATTCTGGAGTGCGGTTTCCTCCGTCCAGTCATCCCATTCGTTGATCTCAGATGCTTCATGCGAGTACTGGGGTAGGGGAGTGAGTGTATTTGCCGCTTCCATCCTTTGCTGCATGCGCTTGAATTCATTTTCCAGTGTGTCTAGACGCCTATAATGAGATAAGCAACCAGACCAGCAAGGAAGCAGTTCAAACATACTGTTTATTGGTCGTCCTCCTATAAACCTGCCCATCTGAGCAATTCTTCCCCGTTCGCGTACAGCGAGTACAGCTCCTCGAGGCCGTAGTAGCCAAATCGCATTTCAACTGCCAGGATCAGCACCATCGCCTCCACACATTACTCCATACTAACCTTCATGTGCCGACAATGCAAGCAAGCCGACCCCTTCTTCGCCCTCTTCGCAGGCCGAGATGCTGGACCGTTATCCATGGCTCTTACCAAAGCAGACCCGTACACCAACAGAGAAACAATACGATCCACCACGCGAAGGAAGTCCAGGAAGCCCCTAGCATGCAACCCAGCTGGTGAATCGAGATGGTGGCTGACCTCGGCTACCCGGATGCCAGAAAATGCGGGGTTGGATCAGGCGACCAACTCGATTAGCCGGACAGACCCTGCTTCATTCGAACATTCCCCGGATTATAGTGTCGGAGATCATTAGGCGGGGTACATTAGCTGAAGGAAGGATTATAGTGTGATGGAATTATAGAATAGTTGGGTTGTTGTGGAGTTCGGGGGAAAGTCACCCCACCGTTGGCGGTGACGTAGGGGTGATGCCTGACGCCTAGGGCGGAAATATATTTGTGTGTCTGTGCGTCGGTCTTTCATCTTCTATCGGGTTTAGTGATGCCTTCAGGTTACTTGACGTTTTAAAGGGCCTCAAAATTTATTACCAGGTATTCTATGAATTCGCTAGAGTTTTGTCTGGTGCGTGTATATTGGCACACGTCCTATGCCTAGGAAAAGTCACATATGAAAAGGTAAGTGTCATTATTCTTTTAGAAACATAGTAGTCATATGTGACATTTGCATCAGTGATGTAAAAACGTTGTAAGACCTCTCGATGGGCCATGGATACATGTCCGATATTCATGATAGGCATCTCACCATGCAAGTGAACCTTCAAGTGAAGTTTGAATCAAAGAAAACAGGACCAACACCAGGCTCGAGTCTCAAACTGAACATCAATTTGAAGCCAAAGAGACTGACCAACGTCAAAGACATGTAAAGTTCCAAAGAGATGGCCGATTCTGACCAGCCTACGCGCTGTCGGCGGCGTCGATAAAGTCAGCCCCAACTTGGAAATGAACAAGAGACGTTACACCTCATTTAGCCTGCTTCTCCTTCTTCTTTCTTCTCTCACCTTCAGCTTTCTTCCCCTTCGCCTCCTTTCTGAGCTCTTCCTGCATCTGATGGTATGATCTGGCATTATCAGCCCAGGTGCTCAAAAGATCCGGCTTCTTCAAACACCAGATGACCACGTCTCTGGTAGCAATAGCATCCTCAACCACACTCCGTCCTTTGCGACCGCCTTGGATCTTGCGAGCAAGCATATCGCCTGCCAAAGCCTTCAGACCCCAGACCCGCGGGAGAGGTTCGGTTGGACGGATGTTGTTAAATATGGCTTCTGCTGTGAGGATTGACGAGTCGACGACCCGGGAATGAATGATTCCCAAAGTATGCAAGTCATTCTGTAACGCATGTCCGATCAGAACCGTATCACTATCGACAAACTCCCACAAGGCCCACCGCGCTCCCAACCATCCACGAAGGGCTTCGCCACTTTCGATCGCAGCTGCCATGGAAGCGGGCGTGATACCACTGACTTTTGTGTCCCAGCCAGTCACGCGGTACTGAGGCTTTACATATTGACTCATTAGAACTTCACCGGTGAAGAAGTCGACGGCATTGATGAAGCCAATCTCCTGTCGGCCGCGGGTCACCTGGACCATCTTGCAATCGATGACAACCGCTTTCCTGCCTTTTCGGTAGCCAAAGGAATCGGGCATCGGGGGAGATGTGTATCTAAAAAGGTCGCGTCTGATGATTCCCTTCCCTGATCCGCTCTCCTCCGTGGGAACGGGTGACATGGTGTAACCGTTTGTGTTGAGACGAGTCAAAGGATGGCAACGTGACAGAAGGGACTGCAAAATGATCTCTTGCTCTTGGACGCTTGAGGAGATTTTCAATTCATCGATGATCTGTGCTAAAGAGGAAACTGTATTTTGAAAGCCAGGTTAGTACAAATCCGTCATTCGAGATCCTTATCGCGTGATGATCGATCATACCTGCAACCACTGTTTTGTGGTCTTCATTCTGCTCAATAGGCAAGGACGTGTTCGAAATACTGGTTGCTGACGCGCACGAAGGAACCCCAACCGTGGTGGCAGACGGCGCCACTGCAAAAGTACCAGCCTGGAGAGTATCCTGCGGCTTCTGGGCTATCTGAACGTGTTGAGAAAGTGCCTCAGACGTGACGAATCGTTTATTGCAGTGAGGACAAGGGAGTTTGTGTCCAAGCAAGGTCTGGTGACTCCGGAGAGCCTCGAGGGTCTTGAACGTGCTGTCCTGACACACTGGGCAAAAGAGACGTGCCTTTGTCAAGCATGGCTCCTGTTGATCTAAACGGATGGGTTGTGAAGCCATTTTCAGCTACTTAATATGAAAGTGCATTGATCAAAGTGCATGAGTGGTGAAGTTGAAAGGAGAGAGTGTTAGGTAGGCGAGAGAATCTGGTGAGCGGCATGATATGACTCACAAGAGATAACTTGCATAAGATAACGCCGACTAATCAGTCTTAACGCGCATTAATACTCACCTCACCTCGCCACCGGCGTCAGCACTAACTACCATTACCAAGATGCAGTGTAGTGAACCGCCAAACCTATGAGATATTCTGTGAGTCTATGGTGCCTTGTTGCCTCATTCTTTGGTACTTGCATTAACTCGTAATCCTTGTCAGGCTGGTGATTGAGTTGATTGGTATCCAGCTACGAGAAAGATAATGATAATAATATCTTCCAGAGGTCTAGACCACAATTAGAAACGGATTATATGAAGGTAGTATCTAATCTAACAATTGTACTCTGTCGTGCGGTGCTTACTGTGTCTGGCCAATCAGCGTGCCACGTACGTTCCAAGCAGGTACTAGATACCGTAGCCTGTGTAAACCATTTATTCAGGGGTTTCATCGAGCTGCAGCAGTCAACTTGTTATTTGTGGTGCAGAATCCATTATCGGTTTACCGCATTCGGTGCGCAGCTCCCTAAAGCAGTGAGAACTCTGCATTCTTATCAAGCCCAGGGTATTCAAGTATCTATCTACCTACCAAGTAGTAATGTCCAATCACGACCTTCAATCTCCAGTAAACGTTCAGGCTGTATTGAACAACTGTCGATGCAATCGGGTTTGCATGGTACGGGAGATATGAAGGTTTCATACCACAGACGCGCCATCACCATGCAATCCCATAGACCTGACGGTGATATAGATACCATTCATATTCTGCGGGGGTATATTCCGAGGTCCCCGTCCAATCCGAGGTAAAGTGAAAGCCTTGACGGATGGCAGATGCGTCAAATTCTCGGCGGTGGACAAAAACCCCCCGGCTACACCAGTAGTAGTCTGGATCGGAGTTGCTCGCTACGTAATAGTCATAATCAAAGCAGCCGGCTTGAATAAGATTTACAGGCTCGCCTGCGGTCTCGATTGCTGATAAAATCACTTTCGTCAGGTATGGCATCTCTTGAACGTGCTGGAGAACCGTCTCCCATGAACCAGATAGAAGGTTCACTTTCTCCAAATGCAACTCTCTGATGCCGAGATGATTTCGCAGGAAGCGTAGGAGTGTGTTAGACGTGGTGTAAATTCTGAGGAGCCAAAGCCTTTCGAGCTGGGGAAGATGAACCTCCTCGGCAATAGCATCAAACAGCTGGCAGTATGGAGAGGTATCCCCTACAACTGTACGACGCAGACTGAGAATTAAGGATTGCAGGTTCGGCATTCTTTTCAAAAGACGGGAGACACCAGGAAAGTTATTCTCCGAAATGGCTTCAGGGTGCACATCCGATTTTAGGCTTCCCAGGGTCGAAATCTGGGCCCAACGGTCGACGCCCTCAAGCCGGTCAGCTTGATCTCGGTGCTTCATTAATCTTTCTTGATTAGAATCCACCCGCATGGAGAGATCAACTGCGAAAGATGTGACGGACTGGCCGGGAGAAAAGGCCCATCCTCTGGTATCGAGGTTGTCCATGTAAGCAGTTATCTCGTTGGTAGGCACAGCGCAGCATATGGGCTCCTCATAGATACTCAAACTGTCCACCACGATGTCACTCTGAGCGAGAGCAGACAGCGATTTGGTAAACCTGAGTTGCTTTAACCCAGATCATGTGCCATTCGCCCTTGGTCTCAAAGGCGACTGAGCGGGGGACGGTTGTCACCATGGTCTCCAAAGCAATAGAATCAAGCTGCCCGAGATGGTTAAATAGCGTAACCAGTGCTTTCACGATATCATCCTCATTGACAAGCTGGGAGTTGAAAGATCTCTCCTCCAACCACTGTATGTCTGATTCCACTTGGGCCAGCTCATCCTGGGTACAGGCCCTAGACTCTATAAGATTACCCGTTATCACTTCGTATTCCTTTGTTCGCGAGATTCTCCTTAGAACAGAAAGATCATAGACATCCGCTATGATAGTCAGCTTCTTGACGCCTGTGCGTAGGTAGGGATGACAATTAAGAGCGGTAAGAGACTGAAGGCTTCGTGCAGTTAAATCTGTGACTTGGTGGTGAACAAAGGATTTGAAGCGAGGGCCCAGACATAACTCTCCCCAGGCCTTATTGGTAAGGCACAAGGATTTGATGGTCTCCAGATTGAGATGTTTGACAATAGCGTCCACTACAAGCAGTGGGGGGAAAGACATCCTGCTATTAGGGGAGCGCATACTGTCCATGGTCGTAGCACATGTGGACTTATCCTAAGGCTGTTCTCGAGTGTTTGATGATGGTGGGGTGGTAAGGATGCTGTTATCATAGTTATAATTATACATAGGAAGGACGATGTGCCTGTCTATCACATGAATGGAGCTTAGGGTATATCCGCGCCATCGGCAGACAAAGTCCTGCGACCCCGGAAATTCTGCAAGTTTATGAATGGGGGTGGGGAGAGTAACAAAGAATGAGGGAACAGGGTCTCACGAAAAGGAGGTTTCCATGGTTGGCCAAATTGATGGCTTCTTTGTCTCTTTGTGAAAGCGGATGATTCCTTAGCGGAATATACTGGCCGAGTACAGTAATAATAGGATTGTCCCGCAGGAGTGTCAATCGTTTCAAAACACGAGACCGGAAGGCTCAGTGGAATGCGGGTAACGCCCGAGAAAGGAGGTAATGAATAAACTCCAGTGTAAGAACCATCTACCAATGCTTCCTAGGAAGCTGCCTACCTTGAAGACGCCCACGCCAGGTTGTGCTAGACGGATCCAGATTCTAGTGTTCAGGAAAAGGACGATCGTCTAAACAAACCGAGATACTGTCTGCGCTTAGTATCATGACAGAACTAGCCTTTGTGTAAAACAGCATATGAGGTTTCACCTGCAGGGGTATTCCGGCAGTATCCATGTTCTCAGATGTGGCCCTGAAGCCTATAAACCCCTACCTGGAGTCCTGCTGATGTGGGAAATTCTCATCCCATTGCAGAGTGTACTTCGAATTCAAAGCATCTTCTATTTGCTCATTCTGGTATCGGCCTCCAAACCATCTTGTTCCCCATATTGGATCGCTTCCGTCAACTCATTTCCAACAATCGTCAATTCCGTGATCATTCACAATCATGAATCTCCAAAAGATTGTGGCTCCCAGAGAAATGGACCCCTACTACAAAGAGCACCAAGACCCCTATGGTCCTGGCGATGTGCGTCCTACAGCATCACATATCATAGCGGTTAATGGTATGCACGATAAATGGCAGGACAAGGTAGTCCTTATTACTGGAGCTACCGGCGCCATTGGTCTGGAAACCACCATAGCTCTTCTTCGAACGGGTGCCCATATATTCATAACCGCACACAACGAAAACGAGGGCCAAGACGCGGTGGAAAAGATCCTCAATCGATGTGGCCCCAAAGCGAGAATCGACGTCCTGCCACTTCGCATGGAATCTCTTGATTCGGTGAAGCAGGCGGCTGACGAGTTCCTGAGGCGCAGTCCTACTTTGAATGTTCTGATCAACAATGCAGGTTAGTATACCTACCTATCATGCTCTGCATCATCACTAACTAGCATAGGGATTCATGAAGCCCCACAGGCTCTAACAATGGAGGGATTCGAAAGCCACTTCGGTATCAATCACCTGGCGCACTTCACTCTCATCACGAAGCTCCTCCCCGCTTTGAAGGCCGGTAGTTCAAGTGCCTTTCAGTCGCGGATTATCCAGGTTTCCGATGATGCCCATGACCTCATGCCCGTTGACTTTGACGATGTCAATTTCGCAAAGAAGAGATATATCCCGTTTCTGGCATATGCCCAGTCCAAGACGGCGATGATCTGGACCGCCAACTACGTCAATACCGTGTACGGACCGGCTGGGGTGCACGCACTCTCGGTCAATCCTGGCAAGGTGTTGTCAGGTCATTACCAATTTTTGGGACCTGAATGGTCGACCTCGTTGACGGATGGCAAGGGGGCCAATATGGTAAAGAACCCGAAGCAGGGGGCTGCAACCACGGTGTGGGCTGCTGTGGGGAAGGTCTGGGAGGGAAAGGGTGGAGTGTACCTTAGTGACTGTCGGTTATCAAGGTGTCCACCATGCTTCATTGACGGCCTGGAAGGATTCCATATGCGCTGGACGCATGATAGGAAGAATGAGGAGAGGTTGTGGAGGTTGAGTTTGGAGTGCATAGGGATGGCAGAGCCCTTGATTGAGGGCATGACACCTAGCTCCCATTGCAATATCCCAAACCTAGGTCTTCCGGTGGCGATGGAAGAATGAGTAGCATACTGATTGGTTAGCAGTATCAAAGGTTGTTCAATTCAGGAATTTACTCATTTGAATCTGGCGATAACAGTTCACTTCATACATAATGTAACCCTCATTGTATTGAGTCAGTAGATAACGAGACACCCCCATGTTGATCCATACACTTCCATCCAGTCCATACTCACTAAGAAATTCCCCAAACAGTAGACCCAGCAAGTGGATCCAGATCCAGCGGCCCGATAAACCCGGCCCTCCCGAATAGCGGATCCGCAATCAACCCTCCTATCACAGCAAACCCAGATGGAATTTAGATCCCTCAATAAACCAATCACACCCCCCCATATTCCTTCTTCCACCACCCCCTAAACATTCCCCAACCCTTTCACCGCCAGGACACCAGATACGTGGACTCAATCCAGCATACTCTCCCAAATAACTCCTCCATCAACCCCCCCCCCTCAATCTCCCAAATCAACACAATGCCCCCCCCACAAACAACCCACATCTTCACCCTCCGCGTCCAAGCAGGCACCGAATCCCTCAACGCCAGCCACCCCCAATCCAAAATCTCCCGACACATCACGTCCCTAGTAGGCGGATTTCTGCGTGGCGTTCCCGGCACCCGAGCCGAAGGGTTCAACGCCACTCTTGTGACGGGCGGCAGTGACTGGGTTCTCCGCGACGAGGCGTCGAATATTATTCATCTCGATGTGCGGACGCAGGGACGAACGGACTCGGGGGATGGTGTGTATATTCAGTATAAAGGGCATTTGGTGTTAGATAAGCAATCTCGGAAGTTTATGAGTCGGGATGGTGATGCCGAGATGACGGCGTTTGGGGATCATGATTGGTGGGTTGTGGTGGGGTTTGAGGTTAGTGGTGAGTGTTACTGTTTTTTTTTTGGCTTTGTTTTCTTTGTGGTTTCCTTCTTTGTTTGTTTTTGTTTTTGTCCTTTTCTTTCTGTTTGTGGACGGTGCTGATTAGTATAGACCCCGGGTATGAATGGGTTCAACGGACGATGTTCTTCGGAAGAGGTCGGTTTTATGTAGAGGGGGATCTCCGGGCGGTGGAGTATGAGGTTTTTGCGGTTCAGAATTGATGTTATACACGGATTTAGCTGGGTAATCGGGTTTCCATTAACGGGGGAGTGGATAAGTATTTGTATCTTCATGGGCAAAAGAAGATGGATGGTTTAGTTGTGGACCAATAATTCAACTTAGACTTTCAAATGGTCTTTCAATATAGACTGGGGAAATCACCTTGACAGTTTGAACGGAAAGGTGGAGTAAGAGACTTGAAGCAAAATTCCTATACGCGTATCCAGATGGAAATATTTCCCTAGCCAATGAGACTGGTGTGTGGAGTGGGGCGTTGAATCCGTGATTTGTGTGGCCTGTGCATACGCGTATCGCTATGGCCTTGCCCAGTGCCTCAGGCCGCCGCATCAGATCCGTGGGTCAAGGTTAAATTCCAGATTCGACCCATGGTAGTATTCTGTTTCAATAATTCAATGGTGCATTATATTGGGAGAAGGACTGATTCATTCAACCAGCCAAATGGCTCATACCGCTTCAGATTTCTTTTTCTCGATTTTTGTGAGAGTCAAAAATGGATAAGTTCGGGTATCACATAATATATATATAATCCAAACAAACAGATACAAACAAACTGAACAACGAAATAAGAAACATTCAGCGTCAATACACACACAGCCAAGATCAGCATACACAAAGCAGATCATACCCCATCATATCCAGTAGGGGCAGTAAGTGGCACACCGGTATCCAAATCCAAATACCCCAGCAAGCTATTCGGATACCAAATAAAAAAGACAATCATCACAATCACCATCGGTACACTATCAAAGATATACATCGTCCACTCATGTTGCAACGGATACCCACCATTACCCATGATATACTCGATGATGCGAAAGACCGATCGAATCATGATCAGCGAGCTGACCGCATACAGCATATAGATGGATTGTCGCCAGGGCAAATCCCGATTCAGCGACTCCATAGTAGGCGTCCGACGAATACGTCTGAAGAAGACCACGGCAGTCAACCAGAAGATAGCGAAAGATATGAGCTGAATTGCCAGGCCGACAATCACGCAGATCTTTGAATATAGTGGATATCCAAGAACAGATAGCGAAGATGAGTTTCCTTGGACGATGAAGGATAGCACATCGCCCCAGACGAAGGTCTTGGTGAGACGGGAGATTCGGATGACAGAAAGATGTTCGCCTCTCACGGAGCGGATGATTCGGCCGAGGGTCATGTAGATGGAGGCGGCGAAGAGGGTAGGGCCGAGGAGGATGAACATTTGGGATACGATGTACGGACCCATGGATGTGGTGTTGCTGTGGGCGGCTGCGCGGCCGATGTAGCCGATGATTTCGACTGTTTGGGTCAGTAGGGTTAGCAGGTGTGCGAACAGATTGCAGCAAGGCTATGGTGGAATGGTAGACATACACACTCCGCCAAGGGTAAAGGATATGCAAAACCATGTTCGGGTTGTGAAAAGCTTCCAGGAATGGAGGGCCGTGAGAGCGATGAACAACAGTAGGAAAACTACTGCTGCTCCTATGGAAGGAATGTAGTACCAAAATTGGTAGGTACCACGAGTTTGAAGTTCAGCCATGTTACTCGGGTGTTAATTAAATCAAACACGAGAATGATATCAAGATTGGATCAGAAGAGGAGAATAAAACGGTATAAATAGGCATGGGGGGCAAATCTCTGTGGATAACAACAACAAAAGAAAGGAGGTTGGTTTTATCCTTACCCACTACGTGTGAGATTTCAATCTCAATCTCACAACCATGATTATATTTAGAAAAACATTGGAACAGAATTGGTTGTATCTAGTGGCAATTTCTGATGTACTAACTTTGCTAACCATTTCAGGTGTTTCTATACGCGTATAGGGCTGCCAATTGTCCGGGTGGATCCACTCATCGGTTTTAAGCATATCCTCTGCACCAATCAATCAGACTGCACCAAATCATGTTCCAAACTTTCTCAGTCTTGATAAGACCACTAGACGATGTACTTAAATCGCACCATGGAACGTTTAATCAGCCTCATCAGTCCATGAAATTTCTATCTTTGTCATCAATAAATAAACTATCAGAGACTACTCTAACTCTTTTCGACTACGGGGCACGAGTCTGCTGTCACTTCTTGATATAAATTCTTAGGAAATTGTGATATCCATTGCATCATCTGAGAGATCTATTTCCGCCGTTGTTTACGGGATTTGAATACAGCCATCGTGTTCGTTCTTTCCTTCTGTTATATTGGTTCTTGTGATGATCGAAAACTGTAGTGTTTGAGCTGTCTGTTGGGAACCATTCGGTTAGTATTTTTTTCTTCGCATTAGTGTGTTTCCGCCTTGGGACCTTAATGAATCGCTATTGGGTAGTGAATTCCAAGGAAGAGAATCATTGGAGATATTTCTAGAAAATTCGAACAGATAGCAGAGAGCTTTATTTATGTTGAGGTCACTAGGATTTATTTAATCATGGTACTTGGAGAGCCCTGATCGTTTTCAGAAGGCTGGGTGGTGTCTTTTCTCAGAAGTTATCATGCTAGCGGGATTAATTCCATGTGGAAGACACATTGTAAATGTCAAGCTGGACATCCTTGGTATATCCACCAGTCGACACCAACCGGGTATGAATTGCATCGCTGCTTGGGAAGATCTGAGCCGTTAGGGTAGTCTCGCCCCGACCACCGAACACCTCAACGCTGGACCTATCGACATAGATGCTGAGCTTCACTACGCCAGCGTCACTCGGTGCAAGAGGTCCGCGATAGACACTAGCGAATGTATCGTCGAACGATACGTCTCCAGACTTGGTGCGATCGACAAAAACCTCCTTCGTGTCGAAGTCGTAACCCACAAGGGTCTGCTCGGTGAAGTTGGCAGAGGCTCGCACAGAAATTGCGAACGTCGAAGCATTTGAAGCAGCAGAGAAGCTCAAGTCTACCTTGATTGTCTCTCCGGTGGTGTTCACATTGATAGAGCCTTCCGGGACGGATTCGTAGGTGTGCGAATAGACCGGAGCCTTGCTCAAGATAGAGGACCAGGCTTCTTGGGGCTGTTGCACAAGGGTTGTCTTGTTGGCGATGGTTTCCAGAGCCAAGTGACGAGGAATTGCCATGGCACTGCGCCAGGGGTATGTGGGGATGTTCTCTCCATACTGCCAGTTATTCATCCATCCGATGTGGACGTGGTCGTCAATGGAGAGCCCATTGTAGCCAGCCGCAGCATAGAAGTCCGGACCCCAGTCCATCCAGTTGGCCGTCGAGTTGCCCGGATATATACTGTCGGCGTCAGGAGTGAAGGTGGTGCCGTCAAAGTCACCCACAAAGTACTGGGTTCCGGAACCGACAGTGCCCGGGGGACCACCAGGGTTCAGCCCGCCGGTAATGACCCATTTGGTGGACTTTCCTCCGTCAAGGGGCAACTTGAAAAGTCCGGGACATTCCCAAACGCCGCCTTGTGCGTTGTAAGGTCCGAACTCACCCACTAGCTTCCAATCTTTAAGGTTGTCAGAAGTGTAAATCGCCAGTTTATGCAGCTCGGCCAGACTCGTGACAACGACCCACTTGTCGGACTCGTCGTGCCAGAACACAAAAGGATCACGAAAGTTTTGGTATTGGGCTTCGTATGGGGTGGGAGGGTTGGGAATAACTGGATTGGCAGCATCGTATGTCGTCCATGTCAGACCGTCATCAAGACTGTAGGCGATGGACTGTGCCTGCTGGTCCACCTGGACAGCCTGACCACTCGGCAAGGTCTGCGCAACGGGGTACTGGTGATAGCGTTAGTATATGCAATCCAGGGGTTATTCAATGGTGGCTAGGCGTACGTAGGAAGTGTACATGGCGATCAACGGGGTCTTGCCATCCTTCCCAAAGCCACTCGTGTTATTCACATCAGCAACGGCGCTTCCGCTGAAGTACATCTCGGTGACGTTGCCGCCAAATCCCCGGGCCAGAAGGGCAACCGGCTGCTCTTCCCAGTGGGTGAGATCCTTGCTGGTAGCATGACCCCATGAGATGTTTCCCCACTGGATTCCGCCGGGGTTGTATTGGAAGAACAAATGGTATGTCCCGTTATGGTAGAGGAGCCCGTTGGGATCGTTCATCCAATTTTCCTGGGGGGAGAAATGGTATTGGCCACGGAAAGGTTGATCATAGTTGAAAGCATTTGCGATACCTGCCAAAAGACAAACGGGGACCGCCTTTGAGAAATGAACCATTGTGAAATTTATGGGAACGCAGTTTGTGAGAGGATGCCTGAAAGTTCGCACGCAGGGTGACCATCTTTATATGAGCCAGCCAACTCCGAGCCCATCATGCCAACTCAGTCCGGATGGGTCTCAAGAGCGGTCTAGTAATCCTAGGCAGACAAACCAATCCTGCGGGAATTGTGAACGCTCTTGCAATAAACTCTTTGTCATTCCTTGGCAATTCGTCGTAGGCTCATATCTCGGGTGCACCATTGCGAGCCAAGGTAAATAGCATCCCGCGATGATGTTTCCAGGTAGGCAGACCCCCTGAATCTGAATTGAAAGGTACAGCAATTTGATGTCTTTCTATCAGATCATGTCTTCTGTAGAAGAAACGAGTTGCTCTCACTCCCACAATATCGTATAGATACCCACATTTGCGTTGTCTGGCTGACTTCCAACTCCAGGGTTATGACCCACAGGAGGAGCCCACGCATCATACGAGGGATACAATGTGGCATCGATGAAAGACCTACCCCTCAATAAACGGCCTTGGTCGTCAATTGTCACCCCACACCCTTGTGGGTAACGAGGGGATTAAAAGCTCCCATTATTCAGGCTACCATGTCCCAGAAACCCAATTGCGTCTCAGATTGGACGGCTTTCGAGGCCAATGCTAATTGTCCCACCAAGCCACTGATATCACCTTCCTCATTAATCATCGGGACGTCTTCAACAATGAGACAATAAGGACTGCCAACTATGCAGTGCCCCGCAATCTTCACATCCGAGTGTACCGCTCTGGGTTACTTCGGAGAAACTCCACGCTTCGCTCGGCGAAACTGACTGCATCCCACTCCACACTTTATTCCATTGGCCCCGGATTGCGGGGATTCGCCGACTGCGGAGAAATATCGGGGTAGTTCGGGTCATGGCCAATCAAATTCACGGAACTACCCCGGGACCGATGTCGGCAAGAAGCGCTTTTTCGGCTATCCGGAGAGAGTTGAATGATTGTGAGGGGTATCAACGGCGGGGATGGAGAAGCAGCCGGCTATAGATGGCAGTGGAAGCACTCCCTCGCCAGTGGGCCGGCATTCACTGATGACTTGAGCAAGCAACCTTTGCGAACGATCCCTCCATTCGATCGGTATCAACGTATATGCTCTTGACATTGGAGCCTTCCTGTCCGGAGTGTTAGATTGCAACGAGTCGGGATTCCTACAAGAGGGCAAGCAAACCAGTCATTCTCTCGATTCCGGGCTCCAGTCCCCATAGCGACCTTCGCTAAGCCTGCGCCGAGGAGTGGGGGTAAAGAAAAAAACCAATTTTTGCACACTGTATAGACCCCCAGAGACATCCTTAGAAATAGGGTCAAATATATGGTATGACCTCAGATATAGTCGTGGGTGGGTCGCGAAAAATATCTGACTCGACTTTGAGATGCATTGGGCAGGAGCGAAGAGCAACTAAAAGAATCATACCATGTCATATGTGTACATTGTTGTTTTCTCGGAGGAAACTGTGCAATTAGACAAATGATGAAGAGCCAATTCCCATACGTGAAGTTTCTTGGTAAGTTCACGGTCGGAAAGACTTTTTGTTCTGTTGCCGCCAGGCTCAAATGGAAGAATGCAGAGTTCCCAGATTGCTTCATATGAAAGGGATTTTCTTCGGTGTAGTATGCAAAGCCGAAATTACCACCTGGTTTTGACTCTTCTTCTATCGAGTCGTGGCCATCCATTTGTAATCATATCTACAACCCGTCAGACAGTCACTCCCATGTAGATATTCCAGACCAAGTACCTCGCATCAACAATTGAAATCATATCCTAACTGCCTGTCACTCGATAATGAATGTACCAAATTTCGGACCTGCATCTGCCCACACCTCCAGATATGCTTCGGCAAGTCCAACGCGTCTGCTAATTCCATTTCGTGTCTCGAGTACCATAAGCTGGATCTTGAAGGCGATCGCTAAACAGGTTCGAGTCTCAAACACTCGAAGTGCGACTCCTGCGGAATCTTGTGCAAGGACGTTGTTCAGTCCAAATGCGCGCCCGCTTTCATAGTCACCCAGCTTATCTTTGGTATAAACATCTTCCAAACCGAGTGACAGACTGAGCACATCATAGTGCATGTTACCGTCAGAGGCATTCCTGTGAAGCCTTTCCTCGTCCACCGCACGTTTCGTACACCAGGCAATAATACGACCATCGTCATTGCAAAGCTCTAATGACACGGCCCTCACACCTCTGCCCTCAGGACACGGCACCGGTTGCAGGCGTAGTGACTGCGTATTCACCAGGATTCTCCCCGGTCTAAGACATGCTTGATGGATCAAGCGTATAGGGAAGCTTTGACGGATGTCCTCGAGATCTTCGTTTGACGTGTCATGTGCCTCATGGAATAACATATTCAATGACTCCCACGTGGAGATCATGATCTCGATGTAGTGATTCCAGGTATTATCTAGACCGAAGACAGCGGGTAGTGACGCTGGAAAGCAGTCCTTTTTCCAGGCTGTGATGATGCCCAAGCCATAGGCCCTGATGTGAGGCATTCTCTGGTCGTCCCATGAACCGCAAGACTTATTTGTGATCGGGTTGTCTAAATTTATGATATGTAGTTTCTCATCGTTTCGGCCACGGGGAGAGATTGCCCATACCGCAAGTGGGATGAATAGCCCGAGGTGTTCAAATTCAATGACACCCATTCGACTAATCCATGACCATGATGGAAGGACCGAGTCTCCTGGCAAGGTTCTCTCTCGTTGGTCTTCGCTCTGTGTCATCCATAGAAGAGATTTGGTGAATCCAGACAATGGCAGGAAGAAATAATGGTCTTCCCCATGAATGGCATGGAGGATTCCAGAGAACGCGCGAAGGATATCAGACTCAATGGATAGGGTTCGCCTCGAGTAAGCGTTGACAAGTTTCCAATAAGAATGCGAAGCAAAATTCTTGGTGAGTAGAGTTTGGTCACGGAAGATGGTAGGGTCTTCACATTGGATGGCTTTCTCTTGATAACCTTCCATGAAAACCCAAGAATCCGAGAAGTGTATCATCCTTCGAGAAAGGTATGCTTCTTGTAAAGTCCACCCCCTAGTCGCCCATTTGGAAGCTGTAAGGACTTCATCAAAGCTTGGCATTTGCGCGATAAAGTGGATTCCCTGGGATGCAATGAATCCATTGGCCTGGCACCTTTTCTCAGATACCCCGGGAAGTGCATCATGAGCATTGGTGGCAGATATAGCAACAAGTGTGACAACGGACTGACCATAAATTTTATCCATTTTGTTGATTTGCTGTAATGCCTCGTTTGCGGCGCCAGGATCTTGTAAAATGCACAAGCGATCAACCCACAGATACCGTATGCCGAGCCTGATGCATGCAGTCATAACATCACGTATGGTCCGTGGGATTTGCTGCTGAAACTTTTCAAACAGACAGCCTTTCTCTCTCAGGGCTTCAATGTTGTTTGTGGAGGCCATAAGCTCTCCCTCTCTGGGTTCTCCCCATACATAGCTCAGGGTGGCATATTCGCACGGCGACGGAGCTTCCGTCACACAACCATGTTTTGTATCAACGACTCGGAACTGGGGTCCTGCGAATAATGCCGGCTTTGACGCTCGGTCGGCCTTGGTCAAATCACCGTATAGCCAGGTGGAAATCCTCTCCCAGTCTACCATTGGCGGAGGCACGTTCAACTTATTCCCAGGACCCTTCTCCACAACCCCCAAAAAGCGGTATAAATCCACAAACGTTTCTTTATCTGACATGGTTTATGGTTAATGAAAGGTTATGCAACAGTGTTTGCCTTCTATCTTTATTGTGGTTTCTTCCAATTCACACAAGTATGATATGACTTACAATATAGCTCAAGGTCGACCGCGAAGCGGTTGCCTTGAAATATATTGTCCTTCCGTTCAAAACGTAGGACTGCTTTCACACCTGGAGTAGAAAAATCGGCTATATTCATGGCCATTCCCTGTAATAGTCCACGACAGATTGCGCAGTGCGAAGAGGGACGATGTATGTCGTCTAGCCTTCCGAATTCGAACAAGAAACAATACTCGTAGAATGTGTGGATGGCTCCGAGCTTCTCCCAGAATATGCAGCTACAAAGGTGTCCAAGCCGCATGTGTTGACATATATCACAAAGGCTATCTGAGAGGCCATTATTGGCATCGCAGTTGGAGCATGGTCTGTGGAATATCTGCTTGCGGTATGTCTCACTTTGTTCAAGATCCATCGTGGAACAAGTGGGAGTCACCTCTATGGACACGCAAAGTGGGCATGTCATGATAGAAATACGGTCGTGGGCTTTGCGGAAGGGTGGTGAAATGGGGCGATTCGGATGATCGACCATGATGAGATCAAGGCCCGATGGTAAACCCAAGGTGAGAACTGAATTATGAAGAGACGGCGTGACGTTAATGAGGGGTTGTCAGCCAAGGGTGACGTGGCACACCGGATTGAAGCATGCATTATCCCTGGGTGGTGATACAGGTTAGAGTAATGCATCCCGCTGTAGCAGTGCGTACAACATCCTCATCGCTGATCTGTAAACCAACACTGCAGATGAGCTATGATCCACCTCCCCTTTACCACGATCGGCGTCTTCCTAAGTGCGAAAGATGAGATAGTAGCCGTCGTCGGTCAATCACACTTTGTCCCCATTTCTCAAATATAACTGGATGCGACAGCCACAAAGAAAGGGCATCTTTGTGATATTGCAAATGATGTGTTATATTGCGCGTGTCGAATGTGGAACTTCTGAAAGAGAGTGCCTGGGGCGAGGAGGATCCGGATTCATATAGAGGCGGGGAAGTCACTGACGCGGAGGTTCCGGTCCATGAATAGATGACGATTCCGGAGGGATTCGAAGGCCTTTGGGGAGCATTACCGCGCGGCTTTGTACATGGCACGTATTGAGGTAATGCATAAGCAAAGGAGATGGAAAGATCCAGCAAGATGGGAAATCGGAGAGACCGGGTTTTGGCATGTCCCGAATCCCGAATCCTGAACCCGAATTCCGATTGGAGCTGACCAGAAGAAGCTCTTGAGGGTGATTGATCAGGCCCAAGATGTCCCCCATCACGAAGACAAAGACACGAAGACCCCCAATCCAGGGAGTCGGAGGTTACAGCTGCCGACCACCGACTTTCATTTCTAAGGTCTGATTAATCCCAATGGAAGTTTGAAGTCATTGTTGATATTCCAACTATACCATCATCAAGAACATAACGACATCACCAACATGACCACCACAATTCTCCCCCTCACCCTGTACGGCAAAGGCGGTCCCAACCCACCCCGTGTGGCTACCATCCTCACCGAGCTCTCCATCCCATACACCACCTTCGCAATCCCTCTATCCACCGTCAAACAACCCTCCTACACCGCCATCGACCCCAACGGCCGCCTCCCTGCCTTCCATGACCCCAACACTAACCTCACTATCTGGGAGTCCGGAGTCATCATCCAATACTTGATCTCCAGATACGACAAAACCCACAAGATCAGTTTCCCCGAAGGCACCAGCAAGAGCTATCTCACCGCGCAGTGGATATTCTTCCAGGCTAGTGGACAGGGGCCTTACTAAGCAAGCGTCGTGGTTCAAGGCGTTTCATCTGGATAGGGTGCCGAGTGCGGTGGAATGGTATGTCGGGGAGATTAACAGGGTGACGGGGGTTCTGGAGGGGGTGTTGCAACAGATAATGGAGGATGGAGAGGAGGAGCCGTGGTTGGTAGGACGGAAGTGTAGTGTGGCGGATTTGGTGTGGATTAGTTGGCAGGTTATTATCACCAGGGTGATTACCAAGGAGGATGGGTATGATTTGGAGGAGTTTCCGGTGGTGAAGGGGTGGTTGGAGAAGATACTGGAGAGGGAGGCTGTCAAGGAGGTCATGGCGGATAACGGGCCGGTGGTGTAACTGGGGCGAGTGGTCTAGGGAAGAGTCTATCAGAGCTAGGCCTTGCGCTGGCTGGTCGTGGTCTTGTGCGCCTACAGAACTCCACTTTTGCTCCTCGTGGGCCCTATTTCGGTACCTTGTCCGAGCACAGAGATATCTTAGAAGCCACGAAGAAGATAATACCTCCATTAGCAGGCTTATCTACAATCCAAAAGCTCTCCAGACCTACACTATGGCATACCGATCTTCACATGGGCAATATTTATGTTTCCGAGGAAGATCCAACGACCGTAGTCAGTATGATCGACTGGCAATTCACCTCAATTATGCCGGCATTCATGCAAGTCCAGTGGCCAACCTTTCTCTCTCCACCAAATAACTATGAATATTGCCTGGTCAAGCCGGAATTGCCCGTAAATTTCAACGATATGGACGAGGATGAAAAAGCCTTCGCTAGGAGTGAAAGAGACTAAGCCTTTCTCTCCAAATGCTACGAGACAGCACTGGGAAAATACCATTTAGCATCATACGTTGCGCTCACTCATATCAATTCTCCCGTGCGGCATCTACTCTCTTTTTGTGACAACACGACAAAGAACGGGATTATACCACTGCGCGATTCTTTGACTGAGATTATTGAGAATTGGACGGAACTGGGTCTTGTAGACACTTGCCCTTTCCGAATTGACGACTACGATTTGTCGAAACATCAACATGAAGTGGCGCGATACAAAGATTGGCAAACGCTCAAAGGCTACACACAGGAGTTGCTGCACACAGATGATGATGGGTGGATCTCCCCTCAGCTGGATTTTGACAAAGTACGAGCAAGACACGACGAGCTCTTCCAGCTCTACATGCAACGAGAAACAGAAGTCTTATCTGAGGAAGAAGCAAAAAGGCTCTGGTTTTACACCGATAAAGCTGAAGATGGCTCCAACTCCACAGCATGTGCGAAATCTCTCATGTAAGGTGTCGCTGGATGCGTTGAATTTCCTTGGTTCGGGCTGGGACAGGGGCAATCAAGGCCTACATGAGCACGTCAGACATTCGATCATCTAAGGTCCAGTTTCTAATCGAGTAGCTATACGTTCAGCTCGGATTTCGGGTATATTGCCTTATATCATCAAAGACGGTTAACAGCCCCCCCAGCCCCACTGTACGCCTCCCAGTTGTCCATCCCCAACGATGATTCTTCCTAACTGCTCTGATGCTTCGGCCCATCGGAGTAGAACAAGCAATCGAGAGAAACTACTAGCATACTAGCGCTATCTAGCTGGACGAATGGCTCCAAACCCAAAGCCGTGTTTCCGCGCCTTGCATAGGCGCGAAGAGTGAGCGGCTATATCTTCCCGCTCACTCGCGACTGGGAGGTGGCAGCTTTTGCATTAGCGTCAAATTTACGCTACCCCTCTTGTTGTGCTGTCTTAGAAATTCCACTCCTTTCATTCACTGGCCCTACCTAAATAATATTGACCCCTGCATCCGATGACGCGTTCCTTCCACCCTGTAGGCACTGACCTATTTTAACAACCCACTCTCCATTATATTTAGAAAGTCCGGATAGAAATGATGGGACTGAGGTTCATAGTGCCACAACATTTCAATTTTAGTACCGAAACATTACACAGTAATCGACCCCTCCGTAATCCTCCGGGGTTCCCGCTACACGCCACCGACACCTATGTTCGTGTATAGAAATGACTTCTATTTTTAAGAATTCTAACAAGCCAAACAATGTAAAGGTTTCTATTATAAGCTTTCAATGTCATCATGGACATATATCTTAGCCCCTTTTGAATACTGCTAACTTCAGTTTGTTAAGATCTCAAACTCAAAACACTTGTTTGGAGAATCCTGCAGATGCCTTAAGTTTCAGGTGTTGATATACTAGAAATCTGACTTCACTAGGAATTTAATACAAACTTGGATGGTAAAAGCCGTATATAAACGCATAAATATCATTAGATTTTTAAAAGATGTAACTCATATCTGTGAAATCAAGTGTGGTCAGGCGTATTTCCCTAAAGATACCGTCCCGTAGTCAACCCAAACACAATATGGCGCATATGCTGAAACAACTCCTCGTAACTTGTAATCCTTTCCAGCAACATGCCCACAAACTCCGGCCCGAACGACCTCTTCTTTTTGATACCCACATAGTCGAACCCCTCCGGGTAGATCCCTGAATACCCCCAATCAATCAGCCATACCATTCCCTCCCCATCGAGTATCAAATTCCTGGGCATAACATCCTGATGTGTCAAAACCAGCTTGTCAAAATGAAAAGAGGGAACGTCCTCCGGAATCCTGTTGAATAATCGCCCGACATCCAATCTCCGATCAAACCACGCCTCCATCTCCTGTATCGAGGCGAATGGCCCAGCACCCTCATCAAGGAACATGTAACCGTGCGCCAGGCACCGTATATCACCCTTAGGGCCAGGAAGCTGCTGATACGCGTCAGGTAGCGGAATAGAGTGCAATGTATCCAACATCAAAGCCACTTGGTCGACAACGTCGACGCGCTTTTTCTGGCTCAATTCATCCCAGCAGCGATCGAGGGTTGTGCCGTTGATGAAATCCATTAGGATCAAGCATTTCCATTCGCCCCAAGTTTCAACTCTTTCGATATTGAAAAGCCGATGGACCCTAGACGCCCGGATTCTACGTGCTCCATTTTCCTCTCCTGCCTTGGCGATAAAGTTTAAGATGTTGGCTTCGCCCGGTTGTGTGTTTGGACCGCCCTTGAGGATCAGTGTTTGTGACAGGCGGACAATTTTTGTCCCTCCAAAATTGTGATCAATAGGTGCAGCTTCAAACAGTTTGGTTAGGGTCTCGTCGGAACTTGGGAGATGTCACAGCCATCGAGGGGGAACTTCTGGGGCTCTGTTGGAGCTTGGCCAGTCGCAGGCTTTGATAGTACTATTTCTTAGCTTAATCACAGGGGTGAGGTGAGAAGGAGTTCATTCACCTCTGTTGTAACATGGACGTCTATACTAGCCATTTTGTGGGTGATTTTACATAGAAGCTAGAACGTGTTTAAGGAGATGAATCGATGAATTGTTATGAACTGTGAACAGTTGTTTGGGCAGCATCAATGCAAACTAGGCAAACATGGCTCAGCAGCAATTCAGTCAACCCTTTTTTTTGGAGGCTTCGCTGACAACTTGATTCTAATTTATATTACTCTTGAGGGCACATTCGTGGCTCATGACTTAATATACTCAGTAGATTACTTGCCATTCTGTCCGGCGCTTCAGCTCAGCCACAGACAACAAACACTCCTCTCCCCCGCCCCTGTGGAGAATGCAGAACCACCCCAATCTGCTAGCCAAGATCCAATCATCCTGCGATATAGAAGAAGTAAATCTGTACAATCGGTGTGGATCATGATCTCTCTGCAACTTTACCGATATGGCAACTCCATGATGTAAGATATTTTCGGTGGAAATGAACTATATGATAAATATAAATGGACCTAGCTGGCACAGTATAGGTGAACTAGGAACATGACAGATCTATTGTTTTTATATTCTTGCTTATATATCATCAACGGCTCGTGACTTTCCGGTTGATCTATCAATACTCATCACCTAGACTTCCCAGTGCCGTACGATCTTTTTGCAGGCCTTTAGATGATTTGGCACCTGTCCACAAGGGGCTTTGTTGGTCATATAGATGAGATACACACTGTATTACTACTAGAAAGAAGGGCAAGGGTACGACCACCAAGTAATACTGGTTTATAACACAGCCAGCACCAAAATATATATATGAGCCTAGCAGCTCGAACAGTTATTAGCTGGATAGTTCTGAGTCATTGAGGCATTCCCTGGCAATTTTCTTTTTTCAAAATACATTTAGACGGTTGTAACACATCAATAGAACATTAACACAAAGATAATAGTAATCAACCAGGTGACCATCACCAACAACAAAGTACCCCTCACTCCACATCTCCCACCACCCCTCTACACATCCTCATCCATCATAACCATCCCCATCACCAACATCATGAACATCCCCTCCCCTCCCTTCCACCCCCTCCAATTCATCCCCCCCACCCAAGAACCCACCATCCTAACCCACCCAATCACCCACCTCCTCATAACCGCCCACGAACCCCTCCCCCGCGGCGGCAACCACTGGTGCATCTACCTCAGCACCACCACGCCCACCACCTCCATACAAATCGACATGACACCTTCCTACACCGTCCCAGGAACCACCAACCCCACCGGCAGCAAAGGCATCATGATCATCAGCACCCAACCCTACACCACACCTCCGCGCGCAACAAAAGCCTTCCGAATCGATATCCACCCGGGATATAAAGTCAAAGACTTGGTGGACTTGTTGACCAGTGAAGGGAGACATCAATATGAGTTTACTTCTGAGGGCGAGGGGTGTAGGTTCTGGGTGGATCAGGTGGTCGAGTTGATTGCGGAGAAAGGGTGGGTGGTTGATGATAAGCAGGTGGGGGATGCTAGGGAGGGGATTTTGATCAAGTGGCCGGCTGGTGGGAGGTATGGGCTTGTGGTGGGGAGGTATTATGATTGAGGGGGTGTCAAGGAGCTTATATATCTGGCTTCAGTGTGAGGGGTTTCTGGATTCTATAATGAACGGACTGTGTCGGATATAGGGGTAGTGGCAATGGTTCATGTCTCGCTGGAGGTATAGCGACTGGGGAGGTGTTTACAAGGACGGTCTGGTTATCCAAATGCCTCGGGATATGGAAAGTCGGTGCTCGCTGCTTTCTAACCCATGAATAAGAAAGAGCCAATGTCTATCCCAAGCGGCCCTTTACTTACTGGCTTCGGTCCCCGCGTTGATGTCGGGGAACTGGAGTGTGAGTGTTATTCATATTAATTATATTAGTATCAGATGTATAAGAGTAAGTATTATTTTTTGGTTGATTATGTATTCTACGGTAGGAAGAGATGGTGGATGTATTACAATGACTGAATGCTGGCTACTTATGGAGAAGACATTAGGAGATGATGAAAGGGAGGGGCTCATGGAATTGTCTCTTATTGTCTTGGGTCATCTAACCCGGTTGATAGATGTTACTGTTATTTAGGATATAATGAAGGAGATAGAAAGTGCTAAGATGTAATGACAGGCCATCAGATCCATTGTTTGGAATACTAGCGTTGCTCTTGAATTCAATTTGATTTCTATATATGTTGTGTGTGTTCCCTAGGTATAGTTGACCATGCTGAAGGAAAATATACAAGCTTGGTCATACCGAACCCTCGAATACCATCATCTGGTTTATCCAACAAAAATGCAGAAGCTTGGTATATCATGATGGCTGCACTCTCATCCCGCAAAGCTTCCTACCAGGTCATACGCGCCAAGCAATACTCTAAACCTGAACATTCTCCATTAAACAAGATGGTCCAATCCTGATCGGGGTTCCAATCAAACCATGGGGTGAGGGGGAACACTTTTCCACAGCCATCAGGTTGCACCGTACATCCCTTGGGAATGCGGATCAACAAAGCTGTCGGAGCTAACTCGCATTTTCTGCAAATGTAGTTTTCGGGTGGCACAATAGCTGGCGCGTATCCACACGTCAGGTGGTACCAAGCAAGACATTCGGAGCAGCATATAAGAGGTATATCCGTCTTTTTGCCACAGCAGGGAATGGACGAGCCAAATTGTTTGACCTGGAAGTTAAACTGAGATACGGTGCAGTTCCTGTAGTATGATCGCTCCATTGCCGGAGATGCTTGTGCAAATGCGATAGTATCCCTGGGCTCTAGCTCGCAGATCATCAAGTCCAGAAGCTCGGGGGGTATGACTCGCTTCCATGATTCATTGACGCGAGTATGCGTCCCGTAAGGGGATGTGAGGACTTGGGCGAGTGCACGGAATCCGGGCATGCACTCCTCGGAAGACGTCGACGTGAGTAGTTCCATTGTTTTGGTTGATGAGAATCCGTCGCTGCATACATGTAAGAACGCAATGTGGCGCAGAGAGATGACGATCACACGCACGGCTTGCTTCCTAGGGTGGAATTCATTGAGATACAACTTAGCACGCTCAATGGCCCTATTTTTTGCTGTCTGTGAGGCGATATCATCCTGGAGAACGATGAGATGCTCGTGAAACCAGTATATTCCTTCTTTGGGATAGTTCCAAGTTGGAGTGGGTAAGCTCTCATTGGTCCGCCTTGGTTTGCATTCACGGGCCGCTTCGAAATCCCAGGCAGCAAGGCGCAGAAGGTCCATGGTTAATGCTTGAAAGACACCGGTATCATAATTCCATGTTCGGGGATCGTCCACGTATATTTGCCAATGGGATTTAAAGTCTTTGAAGAATTGTTCCTGGACCTCATGCATAGGCTCCGGGCTGCTCAGACCTAGATTGAACAGTTGGGCGGGGAGCGGTCCGTCACTAGTAACATTCGATGGAATGGGGCAGTCATCGAGGGCATCTATAGGGGGCTGTGCTAGGGCATAATTTATCGCTTCGTCAGAGATTCCGCAAAGATTCATTTGTACGGATCTAGGTCTTGGGTCGGCGAATTTTGTGATTGTGAGAGACCCTGCATCCAGATCGGCCGTGTATATGTAAGCTCATTCTTCATTTATGGGGCTCGGAAATGGGATTCCCTCCCAGGATTCGAGACCCCTGCGGTCATCACCGTAGTTCTTTGCACTAGCTAATATCTCCATCATCTCCTTGTCCCCCGGGAGTGGTGCCAAGGGGGTGAAAGGTATCAGTGGTCTCGGTTTGTAGCGACGATACCATTTTCCTGTGAGATGTGTTAGTAACTTGACTGCCCATGGCCGACTATCACAGACCATTGATTTGGAGGTTCCAAAGTACGTTAGGACGTTCTGGAATTCTCATCTTTCCAATAGATTCTTGTTCGTTGAATGGGAAGAATAACTGCCCTCCTTGTACACGGCCTGACTTTCGCGGGATGCGTGACAACTGCGAGCACAACGTTTGTTGCAAGCCTGATAGATCGGTGACGAATCTTTGTGAAAGGAAGACAAGGAAGTGTATTATATAGATGAGCACGGTGACCATCTGACTCAGCAATGCAGTGGCGTTACGGAATTATCCTTGTATGTCAAAGAACATTTGCCGAAACTTTCTTTGTATACACCAGATGCATCCATATGTTTCAAGTCTATCCCTCTCCATATGCCCATCATCCGCCAGTTTCTTCTCCATCGGTTAGTTGCGACCTCAACAGAAACAATAAACGGCACCTGCTATTCAAGCGACCACAGGTTATCGAACGTCCATGCGGATGGGTTGCCAAAGAAAAACTCTCCCAAGGATAACTCAGGGTTTTCAAAGCCATCCTAGCACCTGTTAGCGGAGTTAGAGTTTTGACAAAGGAGACATCCTACCTGACTTATATTTGGATCGATAAACGACGCATTTGCCATGTCAGTCGCCGTTTGTCCCCAGTCATCTGGTGCCGCCATCTGTATGGTGTGAGTAAGTTGATCAGCGTGATTCCTGGAGATCGTACCTGATCTAAACGCAAGGGAAATAGAACTTCCTTCGCCTTGTGTAAATCTTCCTGGTGTGCTAGGATCCGGTGGTATTGCCTGACCACTCGCTCGATGGCTTCCTCTTTCCGTCCAGATTGGTCTGTGGGGGAAAGAACCAATTGAAGGAAGGTATACGCTGCGGAGATGTACCAGTAGTGGGTGTAGCCTGTACCAAGGCGTGTTATTCTCTGGGAGAGCAGGTCAAGGGCGCTGTTGACGTATTGAAGAAGGGTGTTACTGTTGGAACCGAGGAGGTTGTCTGTGATGTGTCAGCACACCAGAGTATGGAGATCAGGGGCAAGTATACATACTCTGAATCGTAGCTGAGATATATAAATTATGGCAAATCATCAACGCTGCCCTAAAGTGATCAACCCGCAGAAGAAGAAGGGCATGATTGCCCGATTTGCTCAGCTGATAGTGCCTCTCAATGATCTCACAGGCGGCATTGAAACACACCATCTTCGACAATGTGTGACGTGGATTACTATCAGTTTGCCTCGCAAACGGTGCATGAAACATGATCAGGCAATGACGCAGCTGGATTTCGAGGAGAGTTCTAGCCATTTCAGAGGATCCGTGATCATCCCATTTTGGGAGTCTCCGGAGCTCATTCGTGATCTTTTCTTCTTCATCCATAACATCATCATATGTCCATCGAGATCCGATGTCATTAACCTTTGAGTTGATGGAAGTCCGAAGCGAGAACGTAGCTGCTGAAATGTGTAGAAACGAGCACTTGGTGTACTTTCCCCACGGCTTCGACTCGGGCAGTAACACCCCCTCCACCAACAATTCCTCGTCGTCAATATTAAGCGGCGTGCTGCTGTCGGACGTGATGCCCGTCATTGAAGAAGGCATGCCCCGCTCTGTCGAAGCCTGGAGTTCCAATTCCAGCATCGTAGCCCATAACCGTTGTCGCATCTCCTGATCAAACGCAGAAACTCTTTCCCCCAACATCTTGGGATCACGATGGAATCCAGCCGACATGGCCGTTCGAACCAGCGTCCCTGCCCCAGTCCACGCCTGCTTCTTCTTCACGGCATTCACCTGTTTGGCCAACACCAACAGACATCGAATCTGCCATATAGCCAAATACACATGCTTCTGGCTCTGACAAGACAGCCACCATTCGGAAGCCTCGATCCACAATGCCGCACGCTCTCGACCCATTGAGCTCTCCCCAATATATTGCGTCTGCCCATCGTCAGAGATACAACTCACCGACGCCATAATCAGCAACAACAGCACCACAAACGCCGGCTTCGCAGTCCTCCAATCCTCGCGAAACGTCTCATACTCTTTTGCAAAGCTCGGGTAATGCAGTATGCGATACAACGACTCAAACGTCTCGAAATATACCCTAACATGCTCATCAATCGTGGCCTGATCCGGAAGAAGCCCAAAAAGCTCCCACTCGGATTTCGGCACTAATTCAGTCCGAGCCGTTTTCCACTTCGCCTGCAATGCTTTCAATTCGCGCTGAAGAGTCGGCAGTGAAGTCCGCTGCATGATCGTCTCTTTCATAAACGTGCGCAGTTCCTGGAACTAAGCCCGTTAGTCTCCACCAACCTTACACCACACCACAGTCAAGACTCACATGAGAAATCAGACTAATGGGATTACTACTCCCATAATACTGCGTCATGAAATTCTGGCCCCGGAAAATCGTCACCTCAGTTTCCCCAGCCCCGCCCTGCTCATTGCGAGGAACAACCTGCACGATTTTCTCCACCCCCGAACGAATAGCCGGCCGCTGTTCATTCGTCCCCGTCGCACTCGACGTCGCCCCAAGTAACTGCCACGTCCCTGCATTCGGAGTCGCCTCTAATGAAGACGAAGCTAACCCCGAGGCACGTGCTGCAGGCAATCGAGCCACCTGTCCCACCGCTTCCTGGTTCACAGGCGTATAACACGTGGATGTCGGTGAGGGATGTCTTAGCACATCTGCGGGCTCATCGTAGGAGCAGGAATGCGCTTGCCCGGCGTTTCGGCACCGAGTACATGCCGGCAACTCCCGATCACATTTGAGTTTGCGCCGACGACAATCGTAGCATGAGAGGGTTTTGCGCTTTCGGCGCTTGCTTTCGCGAGGTGAATGCTGGGGGGATTGGGATCTCCGAGGTTTGGGGTGAGAGGACATGGTGGTGAGATGTTGTGGTGGGTGAGTTAGATCCGGGGGTCCGAGGGGAGCTAATAAGGCTCGGAGATCGCGGAGATGGGCGGAGATTCTCGGACTTCGGGTCGGATTTTGAGGTTGGCTTATCAGATTAACACAAAATCAAACAAAAGCTCAAAAGGATATACTGACTCAGAGACATTCGAATATTCCTGAACGTTTGCAGTTTAAAGTGTCAGCATCTTCCTATCGCAATATAGCAGTAGAAGTGTTCAATTTCCGCACCATACTAAGTTCACCACGCTGGACCAACACTTCAGAAGACGCGATTACTATATTCCACCAAGTTACAAGCATGTAGACTGGTCCATATAGCTACTGCTATTTCAAGCCCAAAAGCGACCGCTAATAAGCCCCAGTGCATGAGATACCCGTCTGGATCTATTTAACCACCGCCATCAAAAACCCATCATACTGCTTCGCCCCCAGCGTCTGCATAACCACCGCCTCGACCCTCTCATCCTTAGCCACCTCCTCCACCAACGGAACCACACTCTCATCTCTCTCCTCCGGACCCACATGACCATAATCCAACATCGCCAGGACCACGTTATCCACAAAAACCACACTTCCCTTCCCGGTCGCCAATTTGACCCCGTAGTCGAAGTACTTCCACTGGTTCGGCCAGTCCGCATCGATAAAGACAAAGTCGAACCGCTGGCGCTCTCCACGCTGGATCTCTTCGTCCAGCTTAGGAAGAACATCCAACCCGGCGCCCAGCACCACGTCCACTTCCTCCGGGACCTTGATACCCGCGTTTCGCAGATTCTCAATCGCGACTTCGCGTCTGTCTGGATTGATTTCAATGCTGGTGACTTTTCCTCCCGTGGAACTGATGGCTCGTGCGAGCCAGATGCTGGAGTAGCCGCCTAGAGTGCCCAGTTCGAGGACGTTGCGGGCTCCGCTGCATGACGCGAGTAGGTTCAGGAACTTTCCTTGGTTGGCGGAGAGGGCAATAGGCGGGATGCCGTGTTTGAGACTGTTGTTGCGCGCATTGAACATGCCTGGGTCTTCGGGAGCAAGGTGAGACTGGACGTAGGTCTCGACGGTGTCGGCTTGGGTGGCTCTTTGGATGGACATTTTGGTGGTGCGCGGAAGCTTTGTAAAATAATACTTTGATGGAAATGTATCGATAAAGTAAACCAGGTGCTGTTGAAGGTTTGAGTGACGGTGAAAGAGAAAGATCTTATTTCTTCTTCTCTCTGGCTTTATAGGTTTGCTATTCAATCAATGTCCGAGACGCTATCCCGAAGCTAACATTATCAAGGCTGTATATCTCGGGGTTGCCAGTGCCAAGGGTCGGTTTCTTCGGACATCGAAAGTCTCCAGCTCTTCATTAGCGCAAGTCTGTTATCAATCAGCAGCTAATCAGGGTATATGCGCGTTTTCCGTTATCTCCGACACTAAGCATGCTCATGTCTCACGTCATGACGTGACCGACACGAAGACGGCCCGGCTTAACCTGCAGTCATGCCTGGATCATGACATCCGGAAGTATCAGATCCGAATAGCTCTTATTCCACCCTGTTGGCACTAGATGGGGGAGCACAAACGGGGTCATGCTGGTCCGAAGATCTGGGCTGTACAGGTGTAGCATCCAGTTCTTGAATTGAACCGGGCAGTTCGGGTGGAGTGTTGATTACATCAGATACTGACGGCATTCTGATAGGAGTTGGCTGGGATGACGTGGCTCCCTGTGCCTCGCTAGGTGCTTCAGAGGGCAATTCAACTGCCCGTTCAGACACTACCTCCGACGGCAACTCAGAGGGAATTGCTATCGTGACTTCAGCGGGTGGTTCCTCCGAAGCCAACCCACGACTCAGTTCCACGCCAGTGTCGTTGAAGACGTCCGATTGCAAGGCACGCATGAGCGCGCTGGCCTCTTCGGGTGGAGGAATTTCGCCGCCCAGCAACTCAGGTGCCTTGGCTTTATTTCCGTACAGCTTCCGGTTCGCAAGTCTACTCTCGACTAAGAGGCTCAATTCGGCACTTACACCACCAAATAAACCTTTGGTCTGCGCATAGGAAAACATTCCTATGACCCCACCAGCGCTGACACCGCTCGCAATCTCCCCATTCCGTCCGAGTGTACCCAGAGCCAGTGACACATTGATGCCCAGGGTTAAACTTCCCAGCTGTGCGAAGGTGCGTACAGCAAGGTCGTTCTGAAGAATGAAGACGAAGTCTGTCAATTCCACGCCGATTTGGCCCCCGAAGCCACCTCCGAGGGACATGATCGCTGACGGCGCAGACCAGGAGCCATCTTTCAGGCGCGCAACGAGGACACCAGAACCGATGCGGCCTGATCCGAGGAATGCGACCTTGGCGACAGTGAGGATTGCCAGGCCCTGCCAAACCGCCAGTCAGTTCCGCGGCCATGGGAAAGTATGACCAGTGGACTTATCGATCACCTACCTTCGCGCCGGTGAGAATCTTTCGTGGGATGGTGTGGCCCGGGCTATTGAAGGCATCGGGATTGGTAAAAGACTCGATGATCTGGGCTGCCTTGTCACACTCGCCTGTTTTTGTGCGGATCTTTGTTAGTGGCGGCAACTATTGTCTTGTAGCTTGGAGCAACAACATGGTGGAATCCAGATTGGTAGCAGTGAATAGACATACGTACTCTGCAAAGACGAGGGAAACGGGTTGTGGATTCCTCCAGGCATTGTGCAGATGACTCTCGCAACAAAGAGAGTGAAAGTGAAAGTGGGTGATTGTTGACGAGAAAGGTCCAGACCGTGGCAGATAAGGCTGGTTAAGGGGCACGTGTGGAGGTCACGGCTTGTCCCGATGCAGTAAGCTCAGGCTGCCCACAAGGCTTTCTGCATTTCCCTTTCCACTCTAGCCTGGACCCTGGGCCGCTTGGTTCATTTCCCTCCTCATTTTCTATCTTCTAGCAATCTCGTCCATGTTACGTGAAGCACAGATATATATCCGACTCATAACTGCAAAATAAAAGAGGCAACTCTCATTAGTGACCACCACGAGGGTAGCTGATGGTGTACGAATCAACCCATATATATATATAACCCGAAAACAACAGGAACTTGTCCACTATATCCGAATGATGAACAAAGTCTAAGCAGCAGACCTCCCCAGAATCCAAGTAGCAATATCGTCAGCATAGACTGGGACATTCTCAGGCAAGTCCGAATGCAAAAGATGGCTCCATCCATCGTAGGACTTGTGCAACTTCTCCGTCTCAGGTACGCGAGTCGTCTGCTTCTCAAACCACCTTTTGCTCGCATCGTAACTGGTACAATTATCCCCAGTTCCGTGCGCCAAAAACACAGACTGCACGCCATCAACCAGGACCAGCTTGCCCTCATCTAGGGCGATCATACGATCAAGCATATTAGCAAACATTTCCAGGGTTCCCGTGGCATGGTTCAACGGGTCCTCTTTCAGGCTCCGCTGCACCTCCGGGTCGCGCACTAGGGTTTCCACGCGCATTTTCTCCACGAGCTGGAAGCGCGGCAGGACCTTGCCTGCTAGTCGGCCCAGAAAGACCGTGACAGAGCTCGGGGTCTGCTCCGGAGTAAGTCCCATCAACGGCGCCAAGCACAGGATACCACGAAGGGAGGATACGAGTGGTTGATACTTCGGAGTCGAGGCGAAGGTGGCCACCAATCCACCGCCCATGGAATGATCACTGACGAACAATGGAAGCTCAGGGAAGACGTCGGTCTTCTGCGACTCGATGAAGGCGGCCATATCGGCCAGCGTCAAGGAGGTTGGCCCTGTGTTTCCCCGGTCGGACTTTTTCGGGGCCGAGCGGCCCCAGCCACGCCCGTCGATGCCAGAACAGAGGATACCATGGCGAGCCAGCAAAGAGAAGAAGTCGTTGTAGTTGTTGATGTGGTCACTGAAGCCATGGAAATGGGCCAACTTGGCCTTGGGGGTAGCGGGCTGGAAAGAGGTCAGAATGTCGCCGACCATGACGCTTGCTGGCATGTGACGGGACCTGACTTACCGACCACGTCTTTTGGTACAGGACCGTGCCGTCCGGGAGTTTAAACTCGCCTTCCGTTATAGTGATGTCGGCCATGTCGGAAATAGATGACGGTGTATAATATGAAGGGCCGATGAATGGAGATCTCAATGAGGGAGGATGCAACAACCGGAGTTGTCGCAATGGGTTGAATGACGGTCAGGACCAGCCTCGGTCGGCGTGAAAGAGATCGACGCGAGCACGAACGCCGCCAAGCTTGGTCGCTGCTGGCGGGCGCCTCAGGTGTCGAGTCCAGATCACGCGAAATTTGCATGCCAATTGCTATGCAAAGTGACGCCAGCAGGTATGAGGAGCATGTTTAATAACATGGTCACCGGACTACAGAGCATGGAAAAAACCCCATGAGCAGGCTAGCTCGTCATCATGCATTAGCGGGGGTGAGATGGTCCTCAGCTGCAGGGTCCCCCAAGTCCAACATCAGCAGTGAGTGGGGCCCAATGAACCCGGGCCTGGGGCATCCATGGACCGGTAAACCCGACTCGGAGATCCATGAGAGGTTACATGAAATTTGGGGTATTCAATGTTTCTCTATTACTGTGCCTCGCGCTGTTGCAACCGATCCTCCAGCTGCTCCACTGGCGACTTCAAATGAACCTCTGGAAACCTGAGGTCTTTCTTCCAGGGCAGAAAATCCGACGACCCAACTAGCCACCGCATCACCTCTGCCTCCAACATGCGCGCAATGGGCACTTTGTTCGGTTCCATCGCCAAATTGCGCATTTCCTCCGGATCATTACGTCTATCGTAGAGCTCTGCCGGCTCATACAGTCGATAGATGAACGTCCATTCCGGACTCCGCAAACTAATGGCCTTGCCCACCAGCGCCGTATCACGATGCTGAAGCGTCGACTTGAGATCATACGGATACGGTGCCTGTTCCAACAACGGCTCTTCGGAAAGAAGAAAACCGCCCTCAGAAAAGGCATAGTCCTTGTGCTTCTGGCTCGGATCTTGTAGAACGGGCATCATCGACTGCCCATTATGCGGAAACTGTTCGGCTATCCCGCACAGCTCCAACACCGTAGGCACAAGGTCCACCATTTCAGCCATCCCATCGTATCGCTGCTGAGAAGGAAGTCCGCCCCCGGCGATGATCAACGGCTCATGCACCAAGCTATCCGACAAGCCCGACGGCCATTTCTCAATCAACCCATGATCCCCAAGATACTCGCCATGGTCGGTAAAGAACATGGACACCGTACTATCCCACAGCCCTTGCGCGTCAACCTTCGCTATTATCTGTCCGAACTGCTCGTCCAGTCTCGAGATCATCCCATAGTATGTCGCTTGTATTTCGCGCCAGATCTCATCCGTGGCCCGATGCGTCCCGTACTCCTCCCTGATTGCCGCCATATACCGTGGCTCATACCCCGTCTTCTTTGCCGGGTTAGCACCAGCCCCAGTCATTCGGTCACGAGAGTGCATAGAGAAATAAGGCTCCTCGACCTGAAACGGACAATGCGGGAAGATCAACGGCATGAACAAGACCCACGGCTGCTCGGGTGGACAATCCAACCAGCGCAGCGCAGATCGCACCACCGCGTCGTCGTAGTCCCTCGCTTCGTCTGCATTCCGGAGTCCCTTGTAGAATAACCGTCCCCAGATGCTGTCGTCTTTGGCGTGGCCTCCGCCCCCGAACTTTGGTACGTAGTCCGGTGTCTCGATGAAGCCGTATTCGTCCATGCTGAGCTCTGTCACGGTTGGCGCAAATGTGTCTCCGCGGGGTGCTAGACATGCCACATGGTATCCGTCCTCCTTTAAAGTGCGGAAGAGGTTCGGTTCCCAGGGCTTGATGAGGTTGTCGAGACTGCGGTGACCGCTGACGTGTGGGTAGGTGCCAGTGAACATGCTGCATCGGGACTGGGAGCAGACTGAGGCCTGGACGAAGCAGTTCGTAAATAGAGTGCCCCGCGCGGCGAAGGCGTCGATGTTGGGGGTCTTTGCAGGGTGGGTTGGATTCGTGCAGCTGAGGCTGTCATAGCGGAGCTGGTCGGGCATAAAGATGAGGAGGTTCGGTTTGGAGACCATTTTTGCGTGATCGAAGTTATTTGTTCTCGTATTGGGGGGCTGGAGGCATTGCGATGCTGGGTGAGGGCGTTGTTTTGAAGGAGGAGGTGTGGTACATGGTTGCAATGTCGGTTGTCGGTCCCGACAAGTCGGCTGTCGGTGGTGGCCGACGGACGGCGCGATCAACCACTAGTATTGGATGGAAAGCACGCAAACAGGGCCCACGATTGAGTTATTACCATATGTAACATGATTGAAATCCTAAATGTTTACATGAAGTACAGCTATGCCTAGTATCCCATCCCATCCCACTGCATCTGCCGAATGAGGTCAAATCCAGCCTGTCCTTCCCATCCATCGACTACGTTTCCGTCGAGCAACCACACACCTTCGAAAGGGCTGACATCAAATCTGGAAAGCGTGGGTAATTGACCATCAAGACCAGACGACTCATTGTGATGCTCAAGGCCCGCAGCAGAATGTCCATCTGGCAAAGGAAGCTCTTCAGTGTCATCGACAACTACAGAGCGGCTGATGAGATTATGGATGGATAGAATATGTCTTGGTGTAGCCATAGATTTCATGACTCCGCCTGATTCATAATCCTTTGGTGCTGCCTTTTGTTCCCCAGATTCTTTGATTAAGGAGTTCAGATCGGCTCCCTGAAAGAGTTAGTATGGAGAAATAGTACGTGCCTTGCTACGCTTACTATTTGCTGCACAGCAGGCGACGTGTCTGAGATAATCCTGATCATCTCTGAGCATGAGTTGGCATATGCGACAAGTCGCTCCCGGGTGAGTTCACGGGCTGTGTGGATCAGTAGCCGAATACTCTGGTACGCCCAGACAGCAATTTCCATAGGTAAGACAGGCAGCTTTGCACCAAGCTGGAGAAGGGAGGTGATGATATCTGCCACCTTTTCAGCGTGGAATGCGCAACGATCTTGACACTGGAGCAGAAACGTGGGACTTAATTGCTCAAGCGTTGTATCTGGGATTGACTCCACTAGGGCAGGGGTAAGACACCTATAGAGGTCACAATGACACTGGTGCCATAGAAGATGAAGAAAGGCGTAGCGACACAGCCACGGGGAATGTGCTCGGAGCCGGAGATTTCGTCTCGAGTATAAGTCCGACAGGGGAAGACGGCGATATAATGCTTGAAGTTGGTTCTCAATTTCATGTATACCGTGCATGATTCCACTGGGTGTGTTTGCATCTGCCGCATACTTCTTGGTGGATCTAAAGATGGTGAGCTATATCGGAGAACAGAGGAGAGCAACGCCTACCTCAAGATTTGATCACGTAAGTATGCGACGCAAATGTCTCCAGCTAACAATCCCGGGATCTCTGATATTGAATGAAGTTGCACCTCCCGCGACGGACGAATGTCCAGCTCAAAATTCTCCTCCCTACACGGTAAAGGAACATGAATAGCATCCGCGGGACAGGTTGTGAATTCCAACAGCCCGGCCGCCCAATGTGTATCAAGCATGTAGATAGCCCACATTAGCCGTCTTCTAGTTTCAATGGCCAAAAAAGAAGCACCTGAACTCTGATAGTTGAGGCGAAGGGAGAAAGCCATGCGAGATAACATGGCAACCTGAGCAAACGCTAACGTGTAATCCCCGATGCACATCTTACAGCGAATCACCAACAGGAGGGCCTGTGTCCTCATGATTGACGGTTGGCCCAAGTTGGTCGTAACATCTTCCTCGGCCTTTGTAATACATTGTATCGCGTATCTCCTGTTCAACGGATCTGTGTCTGTTAAGAGTATTGATATAGCGGTGATTGAGAGTAGCAGGCACATATCAACATCCTCTCGATCTAACCGGTCATGCAACGAAGCCCGATGAAGAAACGCATATCCAGGCAGGGGATGAATGTGGGTGAAAAAGACGTTCAAAGCGAGTTCCAATCTCTGCCGATCAGGAAACTTGAAGGGTCCAAGCTCTCCGCTCCAGGGTCTTAGTATCGCGATATATAGCTGACATGTGCCGCAAGCGCAACTCACATTGGCTCCGAACCCTGCTCGTCAACGACCCCATCTGGACAGCTTGGCTCCTGGACAACGGCATTCTGGACAAGGTCGTTCTTAGGGGCCACATTACCAGCAGCCGGTGATGAGTAGATGCACTCCCTTCCGCGCTTCTGACATCGGACACATGCTGGAGCATGTCCACTACATCGGACCTTCAACGAGTGACACCGAGTGCAAGCTCGTCGCGCGCGTAGTCGCCCAGGTCTTCCCAATGAAGTATTGACCCCTTGAAAAGAGCAGGTAAATTGTAGGCGATCACAGTTTCCACAAGTACCTCGTCGACCGTCGCATCGGACCTGCAATCCTTCAAGTCAGCCAACCATTATTCGTCACATTCACCTGGTCCTTGGGTACCTTTCTAGTTCGACACTGCTGACATGTCTTCATTCTGCGGGCTGCTCTCAGAGATGATGCCATGACAGATGAACCTTGGGATATATGAGGAATGAAGGAGGGCGAGTGATGGCATGGAGTACCTAAGTGTGGAAGGCGACCGTGACATGGAGAGGGGCATTGTGGTGATTGGTGAAAGCACAGCCGGGATTGCGGGGGTGGAGACCCAAATGGCGTGCTTTTAGTCCCAGTCTCTTTTCAGTCCTCTTTTGATTAATCGTTTCTTTCCTCCACAAGTCCAAGATGCCAGTCTCTATTTGGTCCGGCCAGCTTATCAGCATCCACCACAGAATATGGCAGCCACCTCGGCCCTGCATGCTCACGGACCTATATGCTGCCAGAATCAGCTTCCATCTTGCCTGAAGGTGCTCGTAATAGCAGATGTAGTGGCTTGAAAAGAGAAAAAAAGAAAAACCCAGCCAAAGCTAAGGATTCCGTACCATCGGTTGATAGAGTCGGCATCGTCCAATACATCGACACCGACAGCCGACATTCTAGCACCAACATCAGGTACCTCGCAGCTATCAGCAACCCATCCCAGTGGTGCCTCGTGGTGTCAGTCGACACTAGGATGGTATAATAGCGGTACCGTTATCGAGATGCAGATCAATAGAAGCCATAGTCGGGCTCATTGCGGGTGTTGCGGGCGCTGCGACACCGGTCAACATTAACCGACAGCAAGATGAAGCTTCCTTCTGGATTTCAATACTTCAACACCAGACTCGCAACAGCATGCTCTCTCATTGCAATTTCTTCCTTGAACTATGGCTTTGACAACCAAGGCTTCTCCACTACGGAAGCCATGGATGCGTTTGACCGGCGCTTCGGCGAGCTTGATGCAGCAACAGAGACTTACGCATCGGATCCCTCCTGGCTATCAATGTTCAATAGCCTGAACTACATTGGGTTTGCAGTTGGCATGTCTCATTTCAATAATGAGTAAGGATGCAGTATGACTGACTCCTCAGGCGTGTTCATCGGCAGTGTTATCTCTTCGCGATTCGGTCGTCGATGGTGCATGTTTTGCATGAGTGGATATGCTCTCATCACTGCGACGATAACAGTAACTTCCCAGAATCGGGACCAAATATTAGCTGCGCGTATACTAAATTATGTCTATGTGGGAATGGAGCTAGCTGTCGTGCCAACCTTTCAATCAGAGATAGGTAATAATATCACCCTATCTGTATTCAACACAGCTCACACCTGCAGTTCCTGCGCCTGTCCGCGGCCTGGTTGTTGGAACCTATCAGTTTAGCATTATTCTGGGTGGCCTTATTATCAACTCCATTTGCAAAGGAACAAGTGGAATCCAGAGTGACCGTGCATGGAGGATCCCGTTGGGCCTTTACTACATCGTTCCGTCTATTATTCTCTGCTCGGTCTCGTACCCGAAAGTCCGCGGTGGCTCTTACAGCGTGGACGGACGGATGAGGCCAAGCGAAGTCTTTATCTCCTGCGTGATGGTTGTTTCAGTAGAGAGAAGATCGAGGCGGAATTCCACGAATTACAGGCAGTGTTAGAGCTCGAGGCAAGGTCTGGCCTATGGGCAGACCTGGTGAAGGGAGCCGATCTCCAACGTACTGCACTTGTGGTTATGGTGAATTTCTTTCAGCAGGCGACTGGGCAGGCCTTTGCATCACAGTATGGGACGGTTTATATCAAGCAGCTCGGGACCGTGAATCCGTTTACCATAGGTGTGGTCCTTGCGGTGATCAACCTCGTGTCTATGTTGGTTACGCTGGCGTGTACTGATAAAGTTGGTCGCCGGTGAGCTTCCCAGCATCTTTGTATGCCAAATTAATACTAATGATGGAGCAGGCCGATGCTTCTGATTAGTTCGGCTGTGATGGCAGTCGGAATGCTAACCATGGGGGGTTTGGTTACAGTGACACCCCTCACGGTTCCTATGAAGAAAGGGATCGTGGCCATGTATGTCTTCCTGGCAGTTGGGTTCTCTCTTGGATGGGGTCCCCAGGCGTACATCATGGCCACTGAGCTCCCTGCTTTGCGGTTGAGAGACAAGACCCTGCAACTGGGATTCATAGTGAACGTGATTTCAAAGTACGTCTCTTGTCCCTATGTTTTCAATTGAGACTAACCGATCCAGCTTCGTGGTCAACTTCACGATTCCCTATCTTGTGGACGCGGAATATGCTAATCTGGAATCGAAGGTCGGGTTTATATTCGGGTTCCTATGTGTTTGCGCTTTCGTCACCACATATTTCTTTGTCCCTGAATATCGGGGTAAGACACTGGAGGAGATTGATGTGATATTTAATTCCGGGGTGAAGCTTGGCAAATTCGGGTCCACCGACGCGTCCTTGTTGTTGGCACGACCACAGAGCAGCAAGAACGCAAAGACGGAAACCGAGGTGTCAGTAGAAAAGCAGAGTGATTTTGCGGCTGTTTGATTACAGCGCTGTTAGAAATACCACGCACGAGATGAAGCTTGGCCAGTTTGATGGCGAAACAAACAAGCCCCGGATAATGACTAATCAGGCATTGGATGGTGGTCGGGATCCGTCGTATGTTTCCCACCAACTCCGACTTGTTCTTCGATGTGTTGAAAGCCCATAACCTTGTGTGCAGTTCTCACACGTGGTAAGGGTGGATTAGAATTCCAGCTGGTTTACGGTCGGGTGTCGGCTGTGCCTGAGTCGAACCAACCGCGCTAAGGCCACCCACGATGATGGCGTGCTGCTCCACTTCAATGACCTCAACTCGGGGTCCTCCGCCATGTCATTTGCGATGCGGCGCCTTTTCGCACTCGCACCCCTCCGTTCACTCGCCTTGCCCCATGAGGCCTAGCAACCATCACCCGTGTATCTCCCCTGATGGTGTCATCGCCTATCCGGGAATGACATATTCAACAGCCAATACCAATGCTTCCAACCAGCTACCGAGGGGCCAGTATTTCCAGATAAGCGGAAATTTTGGGATGGCTGTTTGCGTGGGCAAATAATTTCTTTTCCCGGAACCGAAGTAGGGTCCGGCAAAAGAAACCATATCAGTTCCTGCTCCCCACGACAATCTCTTTCCGAGCTTATGCCACGAACTCGAATCACACTTTTGCCAGCTCTGCAACGCATGAACAGCACTCGAGGAAGCCAGAAATCCGGATATAATGACTGTAGCGGCTTCCAGTCCAGGTCCGCTGGGCGCAATTGTTGATGAGAGAACTCCTTTGAATACCTCGACCCAGGACGCCATTCAGAGCACAACCGCACCTAGCTACAGCAGTGTTGCAAAGGGTCCTATCAGCGATGTTCCCAGCGGCCATGGTAGCGATGAAGAGCGATCGTTGCTCTCTCCAGCTAAGACGCGTGCCAACGATGTGAAAACATTGACTAGCATCAGTACCGTTGTCGGCGTGTTGTTGCTAGGTAAGCCTTGCTTGCAGCTTTCCGCACTGCCATTGCCATGAGACTGACATGAAACTAGGCGAGTTCATTTCGAATGCGGACATGACACTGGTGATGGCAACAACGGGCAAGATATCCTCCGAGTTCGATCGACTGCGTGATGCGAGTTGGCTAGCAACAGCGTACACCTTGGGCTTATGCGCTACTCAACCGATGGTCAGCTCTCTTCTACAATTGTGGGAATACAGACTATACTGACGATAATGATTCAGTACGGCAAGCTGAGTGACATACACGGTCGCAAGCCGCTGCTTCTCTGGGCTTATGTTTTCTTCGGCATTGGATGCGTAATCAGGTGAGTACTCTCTGTGGTCTCTTACTCGTGGATCACGCTGACAGTAATCCTTCCTAGTGGTATCGGTCGAGGAATGGCAACAGTTATCTTGGGACGTGCGATCAGCGGTATTGGGGGTGCTGGGACAATGGCGATGGGTTCGATCATCATCACGGGTAAGCTAGGAGCCGACGATTGGCGCATTGTCGCTGACATGTGCAGATATTGTCCCCCGGCGAGACGTAGCTCACTGGCGAGCGTACATCAACATTGCGATGACCCTGGGTCGTAGTGCAGGAGGTCCGATCGGTGGCTGGCTGGCGGATACAGTCGGGTGGAGATGGTAGGTGTCCAACATAACAGTTGCCCGTGTCGTCCTTAACATCAATTAGGTCGTTCATTCTCCAGGGACCTCTCTCCGCTATGGCTGCCTTGCTGGTGATCTGGAAGCTCAAGCTCACCAGCCCAGTCACCGAGAAGAGTATTCGCCGTGTCGACTTTCTGGGAACGTTCCTCCTTGCCATTGGCATTATCGCAACGACTATCGTTCTCGACCAAGCTGGAAGGTCCTTCGCATGGGCGTCTTTGTCTACAGCGATCCTCACAACCACAAGTGTATCAGCATTTGTCGCCTTTGTACTTGTCGAGCTCTATGTAGCTCCCGAACCGATCTTCGAACTTCGCATCTTGCGGAAGCCAAATGTGACACCCAGTTACCTCATTGGGGCGCTGCAGATAACGGCTCAAGTTGGAATGATGTTCTCGGTACCTTTATATTTTCAGGTCACATCGCAAGCCTCAGCCACAGTGGCGGGAGGACATCTCGTCCCGGCGGTGATTGGTAACACTCTGGGTGGTTTGATTGCGGGAGCCTTTATCCGTCGCACTGGACACTTTAAGGTGCTCTTGATTCTGGCCGGTCTGATTGCATCGGTCGCGTACTTACTGATGTTCCTTCGTTGGAGCGGTCACACTGGTTTCTGGGAGTCCTTATATATCATCCCTGGAGGTCTGGGCACTGGCTTCGCCTCTGCAGCGGCTTTTGTCAGCATGACAGCGTTCCTGCTGCCACAGGAGGTGGCTATGGCGACGGGAGGTTATTTTCTTCTTTTTAGCTTTGCCATGACAGCGGGTGTCACCGTCACAAACAGCGTGCTGGGGACGGTGTTCAAGCGCCAGATGGAGCAACATCTGACGGGCCCTGGAGCCAAGAAGGTATGTAGTAATGTCCCGCTTCTTTGCGCCATTTCTAATGCGCGTCTAGGTCATTGAACGAGCCCTGTCCGACACGAGCTACATCAACGGTCTTGAAGGACATGTCCGACAGATAGTGGTAAAGGGATATGTGGCTGGCCTGCGCTATACATACTGTAAGATTCCTGTATGCATTCAAGCTTCATGGCTAATTTTCTTTCAGTGTTCTCCCTCACTCTTTCGATCCTAGGATCGTTCATCGCCTGGACGGTGCGCAAGCACCAACTCTAATTGATCAAAAACAAAACGCATAATGAAGGTCAATAAATTCACTGTCGATGCTGGCATTCGATAAATGACCGGTAGACCCGTCTTTCCGCAGTATACTATACTACAATGTCACTAATGCTTGTGCATGATCATCTCGTACGTCACAAGGCCGATGGCTGAATCCATCCACCGACCGGAAACGGGAACGCCGAAGCATGTGAAGAACGGTTTGCTCAGAGGGCTGTCGGCCATCATAATTTTCTCAACCGCACCATGTTACTCGTTAGGCCAGGCCTTCAGCCAGGCCTGCAGATTCGTACATTACCCCGCCGGAGGCTTCATCATCCTGCAGCTCCGCTGCAACCCGGGGTGTGGTTTGACTTTGCGTAAATGTAAAATTAATCTAAATGCCCTGCACCTGCAGGGCCCTGGGGCGCCAGCCGAGGCCCGCTGCAGGAAGTCATCTTGCTTGGGCAAGCGAAGGCCCTAACGGCCAACCTGCAGCTGACCTACCAACTCCGGGATTCCACTCTCCGGGTCATCCTGCCAGGGTCGCTCCTCTTACTTTCATTAAGATGCGCAGTCAGCTAACGGGAATAGGAGTGAGTCGGAGATTCGTTGCTCTGTAACAATGAAGGGGACCGGGGCTAAATCCTGGCCCCCGAGATGATCGGAGCCCTGGCCAATGAACGGCCTTGTATAAACCCGTTCCTGGCAGCTGGCTTGATTGCCGGGCGTACCCAGCATCAGATGGAGTGAAGAGTACGAAGTGGTGGTTTTGCCTTGGAGGGTCGCTGGGAACTGAGAGCTGGGTTGCGAGCGATATTTAAGATGGCAACCTGGACATCTTCTCCTGGATAATCAGGCAGAGTTTGGAAACACTTTGGCAGCTACGTTCTACCTCGCCACAATGAGAATATCCACGCCCCATCTTTTGTTCTCTGCGCTCCTTCTTGGGAAGTTGGCCCTGGGACTGTCGGCTGCAGAATGGCGCTCTCAATCCATCTACTTTCTTCTCACGGATCGGTTCGGTAGGACGGACAACTCGACTACGGCAACGTGCGATGCCGGAGAGGGTGTATGTTAATCCTTTAACATCAGGCTCATCTGTTAACATTGATAGATCTACTGTGGTGGAAGCTGGCAAGGCGTTATAAACCATGTAGGTCTTCCGTCTGCCGTCCAGGCTGATCGCTGACATGTTCTAGCTGGATTATATCCAGGGCATGGGCTTTACGGCTATTTGGATCTCGCCAGTCACGGAACAGCTGCCCCAGGACACTGCAGATGGGGAAGCTTATCATGGCTACTGGCAGCAGAAGATGTATGTATTGTCTCTCTCGCTCCCCATCCACCTTATTGCTCCATTCAAGCGAGGGCTAATCGTGGCAGATACTCCGTCAACTCCAATTTTGGCACAGCAGATGACCTCAAGGCTCTCTCCGACGCTCTCCATGCTCGCGGAATGTATTTGATGGTCGACGTTGTGCCAAACCACATGGTAAGCCCTTTCCTTACCTCCTGTCACCTACTTACGCACATACTGACTTTGAATAGGGCTACGCAGGTGACGGCAATGACGTGGACTACAGCGTCTTCGACCCGTTTGATTCATCTTCCTACTTTCACCCATACTGCCTCATCACCGATTACAGCAACCTTACAATGGTCCGTGACTGCTGGGAAGGCGACACCATTGTCTCTCTTCCGGATTTGTACACCACCGAATCAGCTGTGCGAACAATCTGGTACGATTGGGTTGCGGACCTAGTGGCCAATTACTCTAGTACGACCCTTCATCTCCTTACATACTCGTCCCATGCTGACACGCCCAGTCGATGGTCTCCGCATTGACAGTGCCCTCGAGGTCGAGCCCGACTTCTTCCCGGGCTACCAAGAAGCAGCAGGCGTGTATTGCGTTGGAGAAGTCGACAACGGGGATCCCGCCCTTGACTGTCCATACCAGGAATATCTTGACGGCGTGCTCAACTATCCCATGTACATCACTCACCACTCACCCCTTCCCCCCAGCCTGCGAATAACATCGCTAACCTTTAATACAGTTACTGGCAACTCCTCTACGCCTTCGAATCCTCTAGCGGCAGCATCAGCGACCTCTACAACATGATTAAATCCGTGGCAAGTGACTGCTCGGACCCAACCCTACTCGGCAACTTTATTGAAAACCACGACAACCCTCGCTTCGCCTAGTACGCCCCCTCCCCCTTCTCTACCAACCCAACTAACCAAACAGCTACACATCCGATTACTCCGAAGCCAAAAACGTCCTTAGCTACATCTTCCTCTCCGACGGCATCCCCATCGTCTACGCCGGCGAAGAACAGCACTACAGCGGCGGCGACGTGCCCTACAACCGCGAAGCCACCTGGCTCTCCGGCTACGACACCAATGCAGAACTCTACACCTGGATCGCCACCACCAACGCCATCCGTAAACTCGCCATCGACGTAGACTCGGATTACATCACCTACGCTGTTCGTCCCCTTCCCCCCTCCCCTCTTCATCCCTTAACCCCCCTTTCACCTTCACCCTAACAACAATCCCCAGAACGACCCAATCTACACAGACAGCAACACCATCGCCATGCGCAAAGGCACCTCCGGCTCGCAACTCATCACCGTCCTCTCCAACAAAGGCTCCTCCGGATCCAGCTACACCCTCACCCTCAGCGGCAGCGGCTACACCTCCGGCACAGAACTAATCGAAGCATACACCTGCACCTCCGTAACCGTCGATTCAAACGGCGATATCCCCGTTCCCATGGAATCCGGCCTACCGAGGGTTTTCCTCCCCGCAAGCTCCTCTTCTTCCTTATGCGGTGGATCCTCAACCACTACCAGCACTTCCACTTCCACCTCAACCTCCACATCCACGTCCACATCCGGATCAACAACAACCGCAACATGCACCACCATCCCCATCACCTTCGAAGAAACCGTAACAACGACCTACGGCGAGGAAATCTACCTCAGCGGATCAATTTCCCAGCTCGGAGACTGGGATACAAGTGATGCGGTGTTATTGTCAGCGGGGAATTACACGGCGAGTAATCCCGAGTGGTACGTTGAGGTCACCCTTCCGGTGGGGACGAGTTTCGAGTATAAGTTTATTAAGGTGGAGAGTGGGGGGAGTGTTACTTGGGAGAGTGATCCAAATAGGGAGTATACTGTGCCCGATGGGGAGGGGGATTGTGGGGGGGTGAAGGTTGTTGATAGTTGGAGGTAGGTTGTTAGTTTGGGGTTCAGGGAGATTGGGGGTGGGGGGTGAGGTGGATTGTTGTTTACTTGGGATCTTGGGATGGTGGGAAGAGTTGATGGTGTTTTGCTTTTTGGATCTATGGGATATTGTTCGAAGTATCGGTTACATTTATCTTAGTATGTCAGTATGTATGTATGTATGTACACGACTGTGTGCTCTAAGCAAGAAAGAAAAAAGGGTTCTCTAGATCTCGTTGGAGTATCCGCTAGTCTCGATGAAGTTCGAGGAATATTTAACAGAAAGAAAATGTAGAAAAGCAAACAAAAAGGGTATTAACATCTGAGCATGGGCTCATCATCGAAGAAATCCAATCATAAGAGAAGACAAAACCAGCTCTTGTATGTCATAAGATGTTCCGGCGGTGGGAATGAAAAACTAAAAGTGGTCCGGACGGTAGGGCTGCACTTGTGGATAGTCTCTAGGGAACATACTCCGTGCTGGTGACCCATTGTGTTCAAGTGGCGCTGTAATTGGGGTCGTTGGCGTCATTGGTGACCTAACGGATGGACTGAAGGCAACATAGTCATTCGACGGTCTCGTCTCCTCCACATCTGCAGAGCTTTCAAATGGGTTCTCCGCGGCGACAACCGGTTCGGTGTGGTGCTCCTTTGACGGTCTGTGCTCCGGCTCCGTGTGTGAGGGCGAGTTTTCTGGGTTGAACGCAATGTAGCCATCATTTGTCGTTGGCGAGTCGTTTGGGCTGAGCAGAGATACAGGCCTGGTGTCTGAACTATGTTCTGGCTCCGCACTAAACTCTTCATGATGTTCGTCCGAGGGCAGAAAAACGCCGGATTCGGTCGACTGCCTAGCCGCAGGGTTGAAGGCGACATAGTTGCCATGAGACTCCGGGACGTCATGAAGGCTATCCGAAAGAGGTGGTGCATCCAAGCTCTCTGCAGGATCGGCAGCGACAAACTCATGGTTATGATCTTCGTTTGGCACATGAGAATCCGCATACTCCATATGCTCCGTGGACTCGAAATGCGACTCCACGCTGGTCAAGGGGTTGAAAGCAATATAATTATGTTGATTTGGCGCTGCTTCGGCAGAGTCAATCGGAGAAAATTGCCTCACGCCGGACTCATGGGCTATATCAACATGCTCATCACCATGGTGCTCATCGAATGGTGAAGCAAGGTCCGAGTCTGGAGACAGGCGATCTTGCTGAGGATTGAACGCAACATAGCCATTGCGCGGTTCTTTTGTGTCATATGGATATTCAGCATGTCCATGGGCATATTCATCGTGTTCCGCAACAGCATCACCGTTGAATGGCATTGGTGAGCTCCTCGCCGCTGGGTTAAACGCTACATAACCACCTGCACCAATTGATCCAACCGGCGAGAACGTCCTATCAATCATACCGTCGGGTCCACCAGCTGGAGAGCGAATACCGCCGGAGCTGGATGGAGTCAGTGACCTCAGAGGATATTCATTCTCATGCGGAGGATACGGAAGTCCGTGGGACTGGCTCAGCGGTGAAAATGTTCTATTGGGAACACCCTCACTAGGAAGGACAGGCCCAGAGGTCAGAGATCGAGTGTACGGATCAACCGCCGGGCTGTATGGTCGGAAGGGAGTACCCGATGGAGGAACATGAGACCCGTAGGTTTCGAACGGGTTATATTCTTCGGTAGGACCTCGTGATCTAAGACCCGATGGCATACTCGGCCCATATGTAGCAGGTGCTGGGGTGAAGTTGGTCCGTGGCACGGGGGTCTGGTTGTGTAGTATTCGAGGTGCCGGCGAAGCACGATCAACCGGGCCGTAACCAGGCGCTGGAGGGATATTGGACACAGGAGTCTGCATATGTGGTATCTGTGGCGCTGGCGAAGCTCGATCGACTGGACCGTATCCTGGGGCTGGGGCGAATTCCGACACTGGGGTCTGATTGCGGAAAGCTTGTGGTGCCGGCGAAGCACGGTCGGCTGGACCATGCCCTGGGGCTGGCGTAAAGTTCGAAGTCTGCATGTGTGGCATCTGTAGTGCTGGTGACGCTCGATCGGCCGGACCGTATCCAGGTCCTTGAGGCCCCTGAGTAAACCCTTGCCGCGACACCGGAGTTTGCAAACGTGGGACAGGCCCCGGCATCTGGCTGGGCAAACGAGTCGCGGGAGCCGTGTCCGAGTATGACATGGGGGTGTGCGATCGTGGCATGGACGGCGCTGGTGATGACCGCTCCATGGGACTATTGTATCCCGGACCTGGAAGCGGCTGGTTGGCATTCTGTCGGATCCTGGGCGTCTGAGCGCGAGGCATCGGGGCAGGGCCCTGATTGGGAAGGGGCGGCACTGGCGGTGCGCTACCATGTCGGTCGAGGGGGCTGTATCCTGAAACTGCGGTGCTGCCCGATAACGAATATGCATCCGAGTATGCAGACGATTCGGTCATGGTTCGGGTCAGCGAGTGCTTATCGTTAAATGCCCCAACATCCGGAAGTGTAGGCTTGCGATCTGGAGCAGCTGTCCCAGGGCGCGAGGAGTAAGCCGGCAGCGTGGTTTGCGTCGTGGTGCGCGAGATCGTCGTAACGATGGGTGTCTTGTCATCATCAGCGACTCCCACCGAGGGCAAAGTAGGCCGCTTGTCCAACCCCATGTTCGGATTGGTGGGTTTTCGGTCTTGTAAAACGACGCCTTTGGCCAAGGCTTTGTTGACCTTCCTTCGGACAATACGGGTGAGTCGCGTGTTGATCTTGCGCCGACAATAAGCCTTCAAAGAGCCATCCTCCGAAGGGATATGGTGAAAGAGAAAGATGAGATACAGAACGACGGCCAAGAACAACTTGAGCATTGACAGAACCCAGATTACCAAAGTGAACAGCATGCCGATCAAGACCACGGCGCGTTCGGTGTTGTCCTCGGCCAGCATTTTGATGTTGTAGAACAATTGCGAAGCCGTGGATCCGCCCTCGTCGGTGGTGTTTTTCCCGCCGGGGAGCAGGTCCATCTGCATCACCGAGTACAGGGTGATGGCGTTGACAACTTGCCGGGGTCCGTCGGCGAAAATAGTGCTCATCCAGGCTGGACTGTGTCAACCCCCGTTATCATCCAAGCACAGTGGGACTCACATTCAAAAGCAAAGTAGGCAAAGAGAGCAACGTATTCAGCGCCCTTTTTACTCTTGGCTAACTCTGCAAAAACCAGGAATCTCCTCCATCCGCGGCCATTGCGCCCCATGCGAATACTTTGGATGCGCACAGCGAGAGAGTCGAGGAAGCTGTGCGCGATACTGCCGGAGCGCATAGCTCGGATGGCGCGCATCCACCGATACGCCAACAGTGCGAATGAGATGATTATGCACACGGCGAAGATCCATCGCGAAATTTTGAACGGGATTGCTGGCTCGATTGACCCGGCCCATCGGGAAAACGCCAACAAATTGACGGCGGTAAATGTATCGACACCGTACACGGCAATCGAAATCGCCAGGAAGACGTAGAGGAAAAAGTACGAGAACGGGGAGAGGCAAGACTCCGATTTGAAGTCATCAAGATTCTATGCACAAGCAACATCAGCGATCTTTCTATCTGGGTCAATGCGGTCGACTGAACCCACAATGTAGTCCCACTGCTCCTCCAAGGCCACCGGCCCTTTCTCCCGGTCTCCGGAACAGAACATTTGGATTAAAATCTGGTCCTGCCTGGGCCCCTGGTCGACTGTAGTTCAATAACAGTCAGGTTCGGTGAGGACGGAAGAGTACTTCGTCGGTCCAGCCGGGCGAAGTGACGATCGCGACGTAGGGGAAATGGCAAAGAGCGGAGGCCCGCAGGAAGGAATGGAATCTTTTGTAGAGTACGGACGGCGCCAAGTAGAGAGCGACAAGAAAGCGTCAGCAGTAGAACCAGCGGCTATCGACGACAGTCACGCATAACCGCTGAGAGCTATCGAGGTCCGAGGTCAACAGAACGATCTGTCAATCAGCGCGGACCCATCTCGAATGGCCATTGAAGTGGTCTGAAAGGTTTTAATGACGCTCGTGCAGCGACGCCGGCGGTTAGCCTCAGTGGGTAGGGAACGTGCCAAGATAGGGGAAGGGGGTCCTGGCGCGTGCTGCTGCTGCAGTTGCGGTCGCAATGGCGGGCGAGCACAAGCAGATGGCTGATTGGCATGAAAGTGGTTGTGAGAGAGGACAGAATCGTAAAAGAAGGTGTGGTGGTCTAACGGAAGGTTGACAGATGACCGACCACGCGAAAACGAGCCCGAGGGAGAGATAGATATTATTGTATGATGAGGGGGCTGCATGGAAGAATGTGGGTCGGGGGGGGAAGCGTGGAATGAAGAATGAGATTATCCATGGTTTGTCGGCCCAAGGTGAAACACGGACGGTATGGCGGGAATGAAACAGCACGGCGCTTGGGAAGAACTACTGGTCACTATTGAGTGTTAGTCGGATCAATTTCCGAATCAATCCGCCATGTCAGCCCAGGAGGGGGGAATTACTTACTGTGTACTCGGCGCGTGGGCCTGATAACGGAGGGTCTGCGCGCAACAGCCAGTCAGCGAGTCAGGGCGCCTCCCGCTGTTCCTGGTTCCTGACGGTTCCCAAATTTGCCAGCCGCCGTTGGGGATTGGGATTGGCGATTGGAGGATGGAGACGGAGATGATGGAGAGAATGATGAAGAGACTGATGGAGACTGCCGCCCTGGCAGCCATTGGTGGCCCGTCACGGACCCCCGACCGACCGACCGACTGGTCCCCGTGTGATCCACCCCACTGGTCACTCCTCAACGGTCAATCGGTGATCTATTCCTGTTGATGTCCTCCTTCCTCGATGCCGATCCTCGGAGCAATAAATGTCATGACGAGAACTCTTCCAAAAAGCCATATTTGAGCGAACCAGACCTCAAGCCACACACCCCACACCCCTCAGGTTCGCAAACATTTGATGGTCAAGAAAGAAGGAAGTATAGACAATAATAGATGGTTGTCTCCGTGTCCCCCCCCCCCCCAATTGCAAGTAACGTTGTAGCGTTTGAACTCAGACATATCCTGATTTGAAAAAATGAAAACAAATCGCACCAATCCTCACCAGACCAGAAGATAGGAACCCCGGATCCAGAGGCCGTCCCCCGCAGGAAATCAGTGCACAGGTGGCCGACGCCTGCGCTGAACCAGCGCTGGGTTGTCATTCGACTGCGAAATGCGCAACTTCCGCGTCTTTTCCTCTAGCTCGCGGGTCAGCTTGTCCCAATTTATCTGATCCTCTGTTCGCTGCCGTTTTTCTTTCTCCAACAGCTCCCGCAGATCTTTAGCCTGCTCCTTAAGCAACTGCTCGGATGGTCCAACGATCCCTTGGGTGGCTTGGCTCAGCTGGTTGCGGAGGTGCTTGATCTCGGACTCCTGTTCCGAGATCTTGACACGACTCTGCTCCAGGGCACTGGTGATCGGCTTGAACTCGCTAGTACGGGCCTTGGGCGTCTCCGGCTCTTTGTCTTTGTCCTGAGCAACCTCCTTCTTGTTCATGAGCTGCTCAAGAGCAGTCTTGGCCTTCTCCGCGGCAGCAAGCCTCTCGCTGGATCGCTGTAAATCCTTTATCGCCATGCGATTTCTAGTGGTGAGAAGGACGATCTGCCCTTCAAGGGTCGAGATCTGATCGGCAGTCGATTCGGCAGTCGATGCGGCATCCGCTCGTTCCTGCGCCAGAATCGAGTCGCAGGCTGCCTTGTGGTCACGCATTGACTGGCGAAGGCCCTCTTCGGATTGCTGGGCACGGGCCACGGAGTCCTGTGCATCCCTCACCATAGTTTCGGCAGTTGCCAGCTGTGATTGGAGGCTAATGATCTGCTCCAATGCACTATCGCGCTCCTGCTGCATTGTCGCTGCGGGCCCCTGAGCCTCGGCGTACATTTGGTTCACGATCTCATAGCTGATACACATGTTCTTGTGTTCAACCACAGGCTCCTGGTTTACGCCAACGAGCTCTTGATATTGGACAGCCAGCACTTGGCCTTCAGCAACTAGTGCTTGGTTTTGAGCTACCAGCTCTTGGTTCTGGGCAATGGAGTCTTGGTGCTGCACACTAAGCTCTTCGCACTGCGCAGAGATCTTCTGATTTTCTTGCATAAGCGCTTGGTATTGCACAGCGAGTTTGATGTTATTGGATGCGTAGTCCTCGTTCTGGGCTGCCAGTTCTTTGTTTCGACCAGTGAGCTTTTTGATCTTAGCAACGTGCTCCTCGTTCCGATTCAAAAGGTCTTGGTTTTGTACGGTGAGCCGTTCCTTGTCATGGTCACGGGTCTGCTTGTGAGAGGCGAATTGTTCGTCATGATTGGCCAGGCTCGTGTGTTCAACAACAAGCTTTTCATTCTGAGCCGCAACATCTTGGTACTTGGCGGCAAGTGCTTCATTGTTGGCAAGGTGCTCCTCGTTTTGGGCCAGCAGTGCTTCGTATTGAGCGGCGAGCTTTTGGTGAATAGCAATCTGCTCCTCTTTCTGAACAACGAGCGCTTTGTTCTGAGCCACAATGCTACTGACTTGTGTCTGTTGGTTGCGATGGTGCTTCTCACGTGCCTCTGCGGCAGCCAGGTGGTTCTCGACAGAGGCCAGCTGATCGGTCCGGCGCTTGATTTCAGCCTTGAGCGATTGGATGTCCCTCACGGAATTGTTCTCGGCCAGCTCTCTCGCATGTGACAGCTGCTGTTGGAGTCGATCGATTCGGGTCTGGAAATTTCGCTCTCTCGCAGTGGCAGTGGTCTGTGCATCTTTCAACTCTTTCTGGGCCCGAGCAAATCGCCATTTCGCCTGGGTCACATCATCGCGAAGACGTTTCATGGTAGCCTCATTTTGAAACTGGGTAAAATACTCATCCACATCCATGGGACGGGCAGTCGGCTTCTCGGGTGTCCTAACTCCCTCGGACTTGGCAGAGAGAAGATGTCCATGTTGCTCCAAGAGAGCGACGCAGGTTTCAACCTTTGCCGACAACGTCGAGATTTCCTGTGCAGTTCGAAGCTGTGATTCTCGGTCGGCGGTTTGGTTTTCGATCAGCTTTTCGATCCACTTGAACAAAGTCATACGGCGGATGGCCTTAACCAACATTGCCCCGGCGCCGGCCAACGACATGAGTCCAGCTGCGAAAATGAAGATATATATGCCTGCAACTTCCCCACCCTCATCATATAGTGGTGGAAGGACACTCTCAGTCAACTGACGCCAGTCAATGCCGGTCCCCACGCCCTCGCAGCGGATTATCTCGAGTGGGGCAGCATCGCGTACGGCATCGAAGCAATATTCCCACTGTTCCCAGCCGCGATAACCTAGCCCGCCGGTGAGGCCGACTAGGTAATGAGCGACAGGTAGCAGAATCACGTTATACGTAACAGATCCAACAACCAGTGTCATCGTGACACGAGCCAGCGAAGTACCCTGACAGTTGAACGGAAAATAGTAACTGAGCACGGCGCTAAAGAGGCAAACAGGCAAGCAGTTGACAAGAGCTTTCTTAAAGCCGCCATAGCATAAAATGAAAAGATCACGAGGAGAGCGGACGGTCACGAGCAGTTTCACGGCGGCGACGATCCCGGAAGCGAGCCCTTCCCAGCATAGAAGAATGATCACGAGCATGAGGGTTCCAGCAAAGACTATGGATGCTCCAACAGTCAGATCCAGATACTCCATGATGCTGGATTCCTCGGCAGAGAAGGTTTGCCCGTAGAGGAAGATCTCCTCCGTTGGAGTCGACATTTTCAGTACAAGACGTGAAAAAAGGTTTCGGAATGAAGAGTTAAGCACGAGAGGCTCTGCAGGTGATCTGCAAAGATTCAAGAGGAACAGTAGTGAGGTGGGAAATGCCAGAGGAACGGTGGGGAGATGGAAAGGATGGCGGAGAAGAGAGGAAAACAGGGAGAGAAGAAAGTGGGAAAGGCCACAAAGGCCCACCGGCGAAGAGACTGTCGGTTTAGTGAATGAAGCCTCTGGCAGTGATACAGTGTTATTAACCTCAGCTCGCTGATGGAGCGAGGGGATGCAAACCCTACTTCTAGAACGTGGAAAACTAAATGGAGGAATCAACAAGATTGGAATTCTCTGGGAAAAAGCTAAGTAACAATCCGAGACGAGGGGCGGGAGAAGAGGGGTATTTATAGGCAAAGGGCGTGACCAGAATAATTGGGATTATTCGGAAGTTTCCTTCAAATGTCATAGAAATCGTGAGCCGTCCCAAACCGGCAAGTTCCTGAATTTCTTCAGTGAATTCACGGAAGACTCCTCCTAATCCCGTCCCGTGTGAAGGAGTACCGTACGGTTACTCCATTTCCTCCCTCTCATTCGCCAGTGACCGTGAATGTACGTAGGCTCCAGGTAATGCCTAGTAGGGGGACCTGATCAAAGGTGGTCTGCCTGGAGGACCTCTACCCAAGTGCCTACCAGCTAAAGAGTTCTGTTGGAATGAATTAACTAGATCAAATGCCATGTTGCATGGTTGACTCATTACATTCATTGCCAGCGAACCCAACGCGAGTAGACTCCTAATCCCCGTATTCTACCAGTAGTGGTTGGTATATTCAATCCCATCTCTTCTCATGCGATCCCGTCGAAGCACCCATATGGTTGTGCCAGTGGTGGTCTGGTTTGTCTGGCGAAATCGGTAGTGGTGGTCCATCCCAGCCTTCTGATGATATATATTATGCTTTGCTTGCTTTATATATATGTAGTAAGGCGTATCAAGATGGCATGCGGTTAGGTGGAGAGTTCGCTAGAGGGAATAATCAGCATAACGATCGAAATGTAGAACCGAGATGAGATGGAGAGCGACTGAGGTCAAGAGATAAGGAGTTATGGGTGAGAATATTATATAAGAGTAGTGTTGGACAATAAAGGACAAAATTCGCAAGGACGAAGTAGATTGGGAAGCATATGAGCCAAAAAAATGGACAAAAGACTGTGATCCTGATCGATGTAGAGGAAGAGCACCCAGGGGGGATCGAGGGGCGATGATGGCATTATATAGACACCATGGCATTTTCAAGGAGGGGTTACAAAGGTTTGATTACAGGTATGTTCCATGCACAGTTTGTACAGTCCCCGATCTTGACTACATTTTGTGAGAGGGATTCTCCTACGCAGGCACATAGTATGCAGGTGAAGTTCTCCAGAAATGGCTGTCATGTTGTCGGGAAATGGCTACTGACTAAGCACTTACCTCAGCAGATTACCACCATGGCCTCTCATTGGTGATCGGGCCTCCGGCATCCGCCGTCGCGCTGGGGGACCTTCGCGGTTTCTCTGGAGGTGCTGCTTACCTCGTACGCGCATCAGCCTCGTCCAAATCATGATCTGGGTCTGCAGCAGGTGCAGGAGTTGTTCCCGGGGTGGTGTTTGACAGTCCCTTCGGCCTCATCGATCCGCCATAAATTCATGGACGAGGGAACCAAAACTTATTGGCACGATCGACCCGATCCAGGCCGGCCAGGCGACGTCACCGAACGAACGCACTGATCATTTTTCCGAGAGGGCCGCCGCGCCAGTGTCTGGGCAGCCACTGGACTGCCTAGCCGCGTTAGTCTCTCGCCCTCTCCCTTCAATTCCCCCCATTCAGCTTAGCCTGCGCCTTTGCTTCAAATATGTCCCTCCTGTAGCCTTCGGGCCTCTCACTCTTTCTTTTCCTCTCGTCCATCGGTGATGGCTATATCTTCGGCCACGCGCATTCTGGCCGCCCGGCCTCTCGTCCTTGGTTTAGCCAAACTCTTCTGCCTCGCCCTTCCTAACCTGCCCGTCATCTCCGCCGCCCCAACTTATCTCCTCAAATCCGATGTCGACCCCAAACCCCCGGGCGATCCCAGCCTCTGGCTGTACCTGGGTGTCGCTGCCGCCCTCGTCTTAAGCGGCGGTGCGTTCGCTGGTTTGACCATTGCTTTGATGGGCCAGGTACTTCTCCTCATCCCTTTTTTTGGCCTTATGAACCCTGCTGATGTGTTCGGTTCGAAAATAGGATGAAGTTTACCTACAAGTCATTCAGACCTCCGGTGAAGGCTCGGAACGCAAAAATGCCGCCAGTGTGTTGAAATTGTTGCAGCGGGGGAAGCACTGGGTACTGGTGACCCTGCTGCTCAGTAACGTTATCACCAACGAGACTCTTCCAATTGTGCTCGACCGCTCACTTGGCGGTGGCTGGCCTGCGGTCCTCGGCAGTACCGTCTTGATTGGTATGCGAAAATCCCTCTTCTTGGCCCGTGGCATCCTTGCTTATCTTTTCCTCGTTGTGTCCAGTTATCTTCGGCGAAATCGTCCCCCAATCGATCTGTGTCCGTTATGGTCTCCCCATCGGTGCCTGGATGGCCCCATGTGTCCTAGCGCTCATGTACATCATGTCGCCTGTCGCTTACCCGGTCGCCAAACTGCTCGATAAGCTGTTGGGCGAAGATCACGGCACCATTTACAAGAAAGCCGGTCTCAAGACCTTGGTGACGTTGCACAAGACTCTGGGTGAAGCCGGGGAACAGCTAAATTCGGATGAAGTCACCATCATCAGCGCTGTGTTGGACCTCAAAGACAAGGCGGTCGGAAGCATCATGACTCCAATGGAGGATGTCTTCACCATGTCGGCCGACACTATTCTCGACGAAGACACAATGGATCTGATCCTGTCGCAAGGATACTCCCGCATTCCCATCCACGCACCGGATAACCCGATGAACTTTGTCGGCATGCTCTTGGTGAAAATGCTGATTACCTATGACCCTGAAGATTGCAAACGCGTGCGTGACTTTGCTCTGGCTACCCTTCCGGAGACTCGCCCTGAGACAAGCTGTCTGGACATCGTCAACTTCTTCCAGGAGGGCAAGTCCCACATGGTCTTGGTCTCGGGATATCCGGGTGAGGATCGCGGTGCCTTGGGTGTGGTCACTTTGGAAGATGTGATCGAGGAATTGATCGGAGAGTACGTACCAGCCCTCCATATTGACCATAACACCGCTGACCGCTCACAGAGAAATCATTGACGAGTCCGATGTCTTTGTGGATGTACACAAGGCCATTCGCCGCATGGCTCCGGCTCCGAAGTCTCGCGTTCCCAAGGGTCGGATTGTGGAAGATCCCCCAATGCTTCCGCCTGAGAACACTCTAGTCGAGGTCGAGAACGAGAACGAACCCCCAGCCCCACCGAATGGCGCAACGAAGGACCACCGCCGACTTTCAATCGAAGCACCCCTGCCCCGGTTCCAGCTCCGCCGGCCTCAGTCCGACAAGAACTCGGATTCGACCGACGGTTTATTCACGCAAAGGGGGACGACGGATGAGATCCGCCAGCACTTGAAACATCTCGGTCCATCCAACTTGGCTAGCCGACCGCGCCAAACACGGTACCAGAACGTCAAGATCAAGCGAAGCGTCTCGCCATCCCGGTCGGGGCAGACTGATCTTGAGTCTACCCAGAGTATATCCGATTCGCAGACGAGACACCCCTCCATTGGTTTGCAGGGAGGCATCGGCGCCGGGCTGGTACAAAGTGGTATGGACGCCCGCGACGGAGTCCTTGCCGTGCGTACGGGCTATGGAACAATGAACCATGCCAAACCCCCTGCTGATGCCGGTACTCAGACGAAGGATGGACCCCCGATTTCCATACCAGAGCCGGTGCATGAAGAGCAGGATGACAACCCACGGTCGGCGGGCAGCCGAGCGGGTAGTGCCCGGTCCATCGACTCGCAATCCGAGCATCTCAAGCCCGGCAGTTATTGCCACCGAGGCCCCGCCCGCAGTGGCAGCATCACGGAGCAGGTGGTGGATGTCAACGGCATTCGCAAAGTCGTCCTCCACACCACCAGCACGAGCTCCTCTGAATCCGAACGACCCGGGTCAAGGGAGCATCCCGAGTTTCCCGTCCGCCAGGATGGAGAGGTCGTTGACCTCGGGGAGAATCCGTCGGGCGGGAGCAAACGCCGTCGTCGTCGCAGAAAACGTGGGCAGGCGAAGAATGGGGAGTCGGGGGAGAACACCCCTCTTCTGTCGCAATGACGAATGTAAATCGACGCTCGGAGTGTTCTGCTGGCCAGAGCGACAGGTCGACATGTGGATAGTTGATAGAATGCTGGGACGGGTTGTACACCGGTACGACCGACCAGCTGGACGTGTGTGATGCACATGCTCACGAGGAGGCGACGGGGATTTCAATCGTATATTCGTACCCACGCATAGCCACCCTGCCTGCCCATAATGGTCGCTGACAAATGTCGTGCATGGAGGGATCTGGCGGTGTAGATGAATCTGGCATTTTTATGAATGGCATTCTGTTAATCCTTGCATCCTCGTACGACCTGGTAGTCCTGCCGCTATCGACTCACATCTAGACTGATACCTTTTGAACACTAACCCGGTTCCAGTTTAGCAGCTTATCCAGTGTGCTTGTCGATCCCCAATAGATAACAAACAGCCTATCGATAGGATCGTAATTCCCCACGCATACTATCTCTGGTCCGGAAATATATACCCACCTGCCTACTACATCTACTTCCGTTGCCCGTGCAGGGAAGAGTTCGGTTTCTGCTTATAAAACGCCTCATTAATCGTCTAATGAATCCATGTAGCGTCACTCGCATGCTTGTATTTATGATCCATAATTATAATCTCCTCTACACCGGATGCCTTGGTCTCTGGTATTGACATTTACTATAGAGAATAGCAATGTCCCTACCAGATTGTGTCATTCATGAGAGAAGGGCTTGCTCGGACGAAAACATGCATTGTGCCGGTGGCATGAGTCGAGCCCCTATTATTGGTCCGACAATCAATCTGTTAGACTCTCCTTTTTCCCCTTCTCTCCATGTCTCCAAGTCTCCTTCTTGCCCCTCCTACCGTTCTCACCCCCGTGCCCACCACCGCGCCCTAGGTAATGTGGTTTGATCTGCCATGAGCTTCCACCACGCTGATGTTCTCGAGGAACATAACTGGGTTGGCGGAGGACTCGACGCGTCTATCTACCACGTGGCTCCAACTATTGTGGTAAAAATGTTCGTCGCGACCGAACTCCCGAAGAAAAGGCAGCGGAGCATCCTTTTCTCAAGGAGATCTCGTTTCACAAACGTCTTAATGAGTGCCGCAATCGATGTCCCAATATTGTGGAATGTTTTCTCATGCTCCCGGACTACCTTTTCCTATCATACTGCACGCATCAGGCAATCGCCCCTCGCTTCTATGAACGCCAGGAGCGAGAGACAGGAATAAATGGTCTTCATGGGCGTCTTCTCAGGGTCAAGGAATACGAGGATCCCGCTCTCATCGCTCGGTGGATCCAACAACTCACCTCTGCTCTTGAGTATGTAGAGAAAGTGGGCTTTTGTCACAATAATCTGCATGCGAGCAACTGTCTTCTTGACAGGAACTTTAACTTGAAGCTGACTGATTTTGGCCGTGCCACCACCATTGGACAGCCACTTGAAGGTACCTTACCTCCACGAGCCAGACCAATACTTGCTGGACCATTGAAGGGCACATACGGGCTCTGTTCCGCCAGAACTGAACAGTTTGCGGTTGGGACCCTTCTATACTTTATGGTATATGGCCATGAACCCTATGACGATATTATCCTCAGCGCCGCAGAATGGGATCGCCGGTTCTGGGAAATGGAGTTTCCAGAACTTAACCGCAATCGAATTTTCGATGGTCTTATTTCTGCTTGTTGGCACAATGTCTATCCTACAATGGCCTTGCTAGCGTACGACTTTAAGCGCAAGACAAAGGATATGATCGGGAATACAGATCACATCGTTATTGATTCTGCAAAGGAGACAAAGACCTGTGAAGCATTGGTTCTCCAAGGCTTGCTGGGACCTGAGTTGGCTCTCCGCTTTCAGCCGGCCTGGCGAAGATACCTACATGTTATTGTGAAGAGAAGCATGTTTATTTGGCAATGCTTTCTACAGAGAAGATTCTGGATCTGGTCTTCTTCATGATTGGTTTGGGGCTTGTACCACTTGAAAGCTGAGGTGCTTAGACTCATTGTCTTAACCGGAAAAAAACACATGTTATCGTACGGTGGCTGTTCCATTCAACTTCGCGATTCTCAAACAAGAGGTGCTCTTGTCTTGATTCTATTTCCTACGGGATGGATCGGAATCATTTTCACCACTTGCACCCAGAGATTCTTTCTCGAACCCCATTCCGAAACACGCTAAGCTATTTTTCGACAGGTCAAAACGTATTGAAAGGCAAATTTACGTGACAATGAGTTCTATTATACCAAATGAATGCATTGATAGCGCAAAACAAGCTTTTTCGCCTTATACATACAAAATCCTTTCTTGTATTATGCAGATATTTGAAATTCCTGTCATGTTACACTATGATGCAGGGGCCCGCTGCAAAGTGCTAGAAATCTGATCTTAATTCGGCATGAACCGGCGTGGTCGATTGACTGGGCATATTCCGGTGCATATCCTCCTGTCTTTGAAAGTGCAGCCTTGTCAATCCAGCCGTTTCTCACTGATATCTACGAAGATGTTGTGTTATCCTTTATTCCACATTACCCTTCATGAAGAGATGCAACTCGATTCTATTGCATATCTATTCTTCGCTAAGACGGCAACAACAACAACAACAACACCTAAAAGATCCAATTAGACATATCAAAGACACCATCATCACCTCGCAACTTACCGTATCGAAGTAACCCATCACTTCAACCTCAACTTCCCCCTCCCACTCCCACTCCCAACCCCCCTCTTCCTCCCCTCCTCCCCCTCCCTCAGTCGCCTCGGAACCATCTCCTTATCCGGAAACTCCAATTTCTCACTAGGCACATCATACCCATCAACGCCCTTAAACGCCCTTCTCATCTCCCGTCGTAATTGCGGATCCGTCCCGAACAACGAACCCGCATCCTGTATCTCCTCCGGACTTAATCGCGCATAGTCCACCACCATACCCGTGGAACTAAAACTCCGCAGAACACCATCATTGCAAAGACACACGAGCCCTTTTCGCGACGGTGATGATCTCAGGGATTTGATTTTCTGGCGGATTTGGTCTGGTCCGTGGGGTGGGGGCTGATGTTGAGGTTAGTGTATAGGCCTATCTTTGAGTGATAAGAGGAGGTTGGGGGGGTGGGGAAGATTTACTTACCTGGCGGGACATTGGGGGTGGGTTGTGTACAGTATGGGATATATCATATGATGAAATGTATTGTGATAGTAAGAAAAAAAAAAAGAAGAAAATTAGAAGCAAGCATCCACGATCCTCCGGAGTAATATATCGGAGTCAGTGAAGGACAATGAAAACTGACAGGAATGGGGTTTGCGGGGCTGGTGTCGGATTTGGCGGCCGGTCATAGGTTAATTGCGATGTGACAGGATGGGATCGTGCAGGGTCTGGGACTAGGCCTGGAATGGAATGAATGGCCTTTCGAGGTGGCTTTAGTCTGGTAGGGGTGCTGTGGGAAGGTTTTGGCGAGGCGTATACGTTTATGCAGGATTAGGTTCTTCTTTGTTCCTCTAGGTTCGTGGGTTTGGGTGATGGTGTTCTTTTCTGGAGTTGGTACCTTGCAGGTGGGTGGTCAGGGTTGATTGATACTTCGGGGGAAGTATCGATACTAGATATTTTTAGGATGGAGTTGTGTTGGTAGGGGGGAGTTACACGACGTAATCTTGTGATGATGGTGGGGGGGGGGAATCTGATCTAATCTCTGGGTTCGGGTCCTGAGGTTATACTGATCATGTACCGGTAGCGTTGCGAATATGGTACTGCAAGCATGGGATAGAAAGTCGGAGAGGAAGCGTTCAATTGATTCAATATGCACCGTGTTTTTCAATGGAGTCATTTTACATTTACTATACTTTCAGCCACTCTATGTAGAAACGTAATGTTGGAATTGTGCTGCTTGCTTCAAGACATGGGTATTTATTATCTTGAAAAAATGGCGTATGTTGCATAAAACGGCTTCATTTGATATCAACTAGCATCATTGGTCTAGTGGTAGAATTCATCGTTGCCATCGATGAGGCCCGTGTTCGATTCACGGATGATGCACTCTTCTTTTTCTTTTTTCTTTTTCTTCCCTGCTGCTTCTTCAATATCTGAGCTCCTTTTTTGCTCTTGACTTGTGTGGATTTATGCAATGGATTTCTATTGATCATGACGGAATTTTCCTCAATGAACTAAACTGGGGTTGCACTATACCTATTGTTTTTGGTGCGTCTCCCCAGTTGGGAATCTTCGATTACAAACAGCTCTGCAGACTGCTCCGATAGATGAGAACATTGTTGACTGCATGAACTGTCTTCGTATAATGGAGATGAGGTCAGCTGCTGCGGTGCTTACAGCGGTACGACTATGCATCCAGGGCAAGAGTGCTACGGAGTACAGCAGACCAGCGGATCATGATCTACTCTATTGATTCACTACTTTTGTCATAACAAAGCATGTGCCCAGCCCAACTCCAGAACAGATGCCAACAGAACACGGCAATGCGGAAACATAAAGAAATACCCTGAATGATTCATATACTCATCAACATACGAGGCAAGACGAAATGTATGAGATCATTGCAGGAGAGGATCCTAAATACGATATTAGCGTCATCCATATAAAGAAAGTTAGGAAACATACTCTGAAGTGTTTCTGGTGGTTGGCAGCCCGGTTGAGACGTGCCGTGTAGCGCAGCTCTTGCCGGATGGCTCTCTGGCGCTCCTTGCGTTCACTGATCATCACGTCTCTCTTCTGGGAATCTGTCGTACCAATCATACCAGTACCGCCGTTGGCACGAGTGATAAGAGCACGGTTGAGATTGCGGCCGCGAGGCTTCTGCTCCTCCTCCTCGATCTCGCCGTTCTCGATGGCGAGCTGACGCTCCGCACGCTCTTCGGCGGTAGGGTAGTTGTGCAGGTTCTGGCGGTAGTACTTGGCGAGGGAGCGGTGACCGACACTCCGGCCAGAGGGCAGATGCAGCTCATACTCGGTGGCGTAGACAACGGGCTGGCTCTTACGGTTGTCCAGCTCCTCCTCGTCATCCTCCATCGAGGCATCCGTCTCCCATCCCTCATCTTCCCCAACAACCTTGACACCACCTTCCTCGTGCGTCTCGCTGCCAGTGTCCTCCCACTCATCGTCCGAGTAAGTGCTCCGGAAGTCGTAGTACTGGCCGATTTCGATCTGCTCGTCCTCGGACTCGAACGCGATCATACAGTGACCCTTGTCGCGCATGTGGGTGCGGATACCTTCGGGAGTGTTCCGGATCATATGGCAGTAAAGACATTCGCTGTTTTCGACCTTGCGGTGCAGGTAGCGGAGAAGACCTTCAAGGTCGGTGAGGTAGTCCTTCTCGGGAATGAACATGCCGTGAGCCTTGAGCATGTGTTCGGTGTTTTCTTGGACATCGGCGGCCTCCTGAAGACAGAAAAGACAGGTAGTCGCAGAGAACGAGTCCTCGGCCATCTCCTCGTCTTCATTTTCCTCCTTGATGGTGGTGTCCTTGAGGGTTTCGGCGACCTTGGCAACCTCGGACTCGCCGACGCGGGGCTTGTTGATGGGTTCTCCCAGGGAGAAGGTCGAGCTCATGACGGAGGAAGAGTCGTCGGCATTGTCCCGGTTCATGCGGGCCTCGCGGGCCTTGTGCTTGGAGCTCTTGACATGGTTCTGGTAGGAGTTTTCGCTGTAAAAGGTCTTCTGGCAAGCGACGCAGGTGGTTTCGAACGAGGCCTTGGCGGCGGCGGCAGTGGTGGTGGCTTTGGCGGCGAGGACCTTTTCGTTGAAGGTTTCCTGGGACACTGGAGGGAGAGACGCAATTCGACGCTTCATGTTATACAAGCTGTGGGATGGATCAGTTTCTGCCGCATGGAGGGACATGAAAAACATACTGCCAATCTGTGCGCATGTGGTCCCGCTGCGCATCGCTGCTACGGAACGCAACGAGGCAGGTGTTGCAGGTGTAAGGGAGAGTAGAGCCGTCCATTTTGAATCGAATCGGAGAAACAACGTAGGGGTATCACGAAAAGAAAAGGTCGTTAAACGATTGTGTGGTCAATGAAGCGGGGTATAAGTCCAACCGACTGGGACCGCTGGATATAAAGAGCGCCGGAAGTCCGAGTCGTGACTCGAGCTCGATGCGGGATAAAAATTTAATCACACGACTGAGTCAGAGACGGTGGGGGAAGGATCAGGATACGATGAGTCGAAATGAGTCTTGTTGCCCCTCGACGCAGAATTGATAATCAGATTTGCGCCGCCTTGCCGCTTTGGGCCCAATGACGTTGGGCACGTGCGCTTATGCATCAGTGTATGCTAGCTTAGTCATTTACACATCACTGTGCAGAGGTGCTGATAGCGACAATAATTTCTTGGTCATTCTACTTCAGATTGACTTGGTATTCATCTCTGGAATAACAAAACTATTTAATGGCCTTGGGTACAACCTTCCATTTGGTGGGTTCAAACACTAAAGTAGAATACTGGATCGTCAACTGTCATCCGGCTCAAGATCCAACCACAATATATTTGCGGCTTGCCTGGGCAACACGTACACCCCAATGTTGGTAACAACGCTACTGCACCATGTCTCACGGCAAAACATAGCCACCATCAATGAGAACATCGCTACCAGTCATGAACGTGGACGCGTCACTGGCAAGGTACAGATATAAGCCCTTGATTTCCTTCACATGGCCCTGCCTACCCAATGCCGACATCCGGTAGGCCTCGTTGATCGCCTGCGGACTGGCACCCATCTTGGTCTCGAAGAAACCCGGCGAGACAATGTTGACACGGGCAAATTCTCTCCATTCCCGGGCAAGAGACTTGCCAAAATGAGTCACAAATGCCTTACTGGCATTGTAGACTGGTTGATCAACGGGAACATTGACAATGTGACCACTCATGCTGGAGGTGATGATCAGGTTGCCAAAGCCCTGTCGCTGGAAGACCTCTCCAACGTATTTGGCGCAGTAGAGAACGCCATCGACTGGAAGAATCAGTGACTGCTAGACTGTCAAGGGCAAGGGTTCCTACCATTCACTGACATCTGCTTCCGATATTCTTCCAGGGTCTGCTCCAGAATAGGCTTGGAGATAGCCATTCCTGTCCAGGTGTTAGCAACATCCCCTCTGGTGAGAAACAGCTCCTACCAGCATTTGCAACAAACACGTCGATCTTGCCAAAGTCTTTGACGACGTCTTGAATAGCTTTCTGGACCACGTCCGGATTTGAAACTGGAGAAATTAGTATTGCAGATCTCCGTAGCGAAGGGCAGGCGTACTCACCATCAACCTTGTAGGCAGTAGTCTGGACACCGTGAGTGATGGCCAGAGTTTGTGCTTTCTCAACGGCTATATCGTTGCTGTGTGGTCGTCTATAAGCCATGTGTCTGGTAGGGAAAGGGTGCAACTTACGAGTTGTACCACATGGCGATATTTGCATTTGCTTCAGCCATCGCTTCAGCCACAGCGTAGCCAATGCCATCGGCAGCTCCTGTGATGATGACGACCTTTCCACTTAGACGAAGCTGGGCTAAGACATTTGTTGGGGTGTTTGGGAACGGACGAGGGAATCCCTCTCGGACCGTCGCGCTGTCAGTTGTGCTCATAGACATCTTGTAAGTTACGATGAAGAACCCGGGCTTGTGAAGAGACTGAGGGTCGGATAACAAGGGGCTTAAGCTTAGATGAACGACTAGAGTCAGTGACAGCTTTTCCTTTTGAGCATACTTCCTTTCGAGGGGACTTAGTAGGAAAGGGCCTGCCCTTGTAATTCTTGCTTCCCTTTAGCTTCACACGACCTGATAGCGGGGTATAGACAAACTACGAATGAGGTATTCAGGAAATGCTAACCTGCCCCGCTTGTTGAAGGACCTGGAGGATGGCTCGATATGGTGATGTGACGTTTTCTCGGTTCACTGTGGTCCGACCCTGTCCTGAACCAGCACTCCATCACGGTCGAACCATTATGATTGGCATCGCTATTATCCAGGACTTGGTCATCTGCCACTCTTCCGCGATTGAGTTTGATGAACGGTGCATCTATATATCTCACATCTGCCCACATTTGAGAGGAAAGCAGAAGAGCGGAATAGTAAGGACCGAGGTCGATCTCTGCACCCCGCCGGAGCCCCCGCATTCATCCCACCCGGAGGTCCGTGTCCCCGGTACACGCATCTGCGCAAGGCCATGCGAGATAAGATTGCCGCACGTGCAGATCTGGGGGATAAGATGACCGATTATGATACACTGATATCAAACCCGCAGGCGATCCGCTACGTCGCCGAATTCATGCTGCAAACAGGCTTGCTCGGGCAGTTCAGCCAGGTGGAGTTGGATCCCGATCCTGACCCCCTGGAGGACCCCGACCACTGCCACGAACACACAGGCCTACGGGCATTGGGAATAGACGCTGAAGACGCTGGGTAGAGGCCTCAAACACGCCCTGGTTGAGTCGCCAGGGCATACACGCATACCAGTATAGCAACACACAGGTTGGAACCAGGCATGAGAAGCGGAGAATGGAGGCAGAGGATGGAATCGCGGGCAACTGGTCATCAGTTGCATTAAAAGTGCTTATTTAGTTGTGTACTGCTGCGTCATCGACTTCTTCCTATACGCGTGGCTTTGATATTGCTCTTTCACTGCGAGATTTGGGATTTGTGGGATTTGACAGGCGTTCTGGCTTCATATTCTTGCTTCAACGGGAAGCGCCTACATAGCTAGCATCACACTTAGCGGGCTCCATTAGGCTAATAGAATATGACTTGACTTAACTTGACTTGACCACCCGGAGGTCCACCAACATAGTGTATACGACACAACCATTGCTCCTTCTGCAGTCTACTAAGCAGAAGTTGAAACGGGCATATCGATTACTCTCAAGCAGTCTTTGGGAGGCAGCAGGTAAGCCGAACTCAGTTCCCGTCGTCCATGCTTTACCAAACTATCCCCGCAATTGGGATTATCTTCGCCTTCAAATTATGAAATTCATAATCTAGATCCATTGTTTGTCTTGATATGTACCTCTTTCCTCTATTTGAGCCACGTACCATAATTCTGGAATGATAATCCCATAGGAAGTTGGCAGCTGCGATCTTCCGATACTGACCCAAGCACAGCCAACAGCCCAGCAGTAGTCTATTCAGACAGTCACAGAGACCATTAACCGCGATGGAACCAGAACGAAAAGTCCCTCCCATTCCATGGATGCGCCTTGGGGATCCCAACCCAGAGTCATCTCTCACGCCCCCTCCCGCGCCTTTTCCAGCGAGCAACACTGCAGCCGACAATGCGAGGCAACGCTTCGCCGTGACCGGCAATGCCGTCTGTACATCTCCCCCAAACCTCTCAAATCCCAACCGAAACACTAAGACATGCAACAGTCACCGGCGGCGCCGGCACCCTAGCCCTCACCTCAGCGCGGGCTCTCCTCGAACACGGCCTCGGAAGGCCTCGCGCTCCTCGACCTCCCCACCAGCCTCACAAAGAGTAAAGACCAAATCCTCTCCCTCGAGCACGATTTCCCCTCCGCCAAAATCCTCTCCATCCCCTGCAACGTCACCCTCGAGACCGTAGTCCAGTCCGCAATCGAAACAGCAAGCACCCACCTCGGCAATCTCAAAATCCTATGCTGCTTCGCCGGCATCGTCAACTGCGTTCCCTCCATCGAAATGTCCCTCGCCGATTACCAGAAAATGCAAGACGTAAATACCACCGGAGCTTGGATCGCCGCACAAACTATCGCTAAGTATCCCTCCCCCAATCCCCATCCCCCTCGGTTTTAGACTAATACGAAAAGAAAAATGATCCACACGCACACCCGCGGCAAAATCCTCTTCATTTCCTCAATCAGCGGCCACAGGGTCAACTACCCCCAACCGCAACTAGCATATAACATCTCAAAAGCCGGCCTACTGCACATGAAGAACTGCCTCGCCGCGGAATGGGCCCAGTACGGTATTCAGGTAAACTCCATCTCGCCGGGGTATATGGATACCGTGCTAAATGAGGGGGAGGGACTTGTCGAGCATCGGGGGGTTTGGGCGGATCGAAACCCAATGAGGAGGATGGGACAGCCGAATGAGTTGACAGGACCGGTGGTGTTGCTTTGTAGTGATGTTGGGGGGAGTTATTTGAATGGAGTGGATGTTGTCGTTGATGGTATGTTTTGGTTTTGGTTTTTTTTTTTTTTTTTTTTTCTTGCTTTCTTTTCTGGGGGGTGGGGGGGGGGGGGGGAAGAGAATTTGGAGATGATTGCTGACGAGGAGTGAGTTTAGGTGGAGGATTGGTTTTTTAAGGGAGGTGGGAGAGGATGGATGGGATGGGATTGACGGGGGATGGTAAGTGGTGGGAAGAGTAGAGGGCTGATGGATAGGGATTGGACTTATTATTGGGAATTCGGTGCTCTAATACAATGTTGAATTTAGTTCCTGCTGTTGAATTCAGAAACAGGCACTGAGTTAGATTTCAACCGATAGAAGCTCTATAATATGCCAGCATATATCCTAGTTCCATCCCGTCAAATAACTAAGCAACCGCCGACCTATATCCATCCAATCACTCCAACTGAGCTTCTCATCCACCGAGTCACTGGATTCATCCGAAGATTCAGCCAATCCATACATCTCGGCAACATCACGATCCAACTCCCGAGTAATTCTCTCACACCACTTAAAAATCTCCAACGTCTCATCCAAAATCTCCTGCCGTTCTCCCTCCGTCAAAAACTCATCGGCCTCCACCACCCTCATCCGAAACTCATCCCTCACACCCCCATCATCCCCCCCTCTTTCCCCCTCGACCTGCCAAAATGACAAAGGGGGCGGATACCGCCCCTCCTTCCACACGTGTAACTGTCCCTCTTCCAGGCCCCAGAACTTCGGGCCCGCGTCACACAACAACCCCCGAATCCACCGTCCGCCGTTGAATAAAGCAGAGTACATGATCCAGACATATGCGACTAGGAGATGGGGCTTATCTGAGATACGGGAATTGATATACGCCCGGAACTCTTGGCCTGTGTTAGTGTTGGAAATGTTGGTATTGGGCAGGTTGGGTAAAAAGTTGAGATCGGCCTTCACGCGATTGGAGCGATGTAGTTCCGGAATGTAGATATTGCGAAGGATGGTGCGGATTCGTTCGTCGGGGGGCATGGAGGTCTGGCTGGGGGTTATTGGGGGTGTAGCGAGCTGGGTCTGCCAGGCTTCTTCGAAGCCAAGGTAGATCTCGGCATAGCGGGAGAAGCCGAGGGCGTAGAGAGAGGGAGAGGTGGCGTTGGGAGGGAGACAAAGGGGAATTCGGTCAGTGTTGAGACGGTTGACCGCGCCGTGGGGTTCTCTGGAGAGGAAGAGGTTAGGTAGAAGTGGTATATGAGGAGAGAGGGACGTTTTACTTGATCACAGTGCGGATCTTGGAAGGGAGGTCGGGGTCGACCATGTTGATAATAGGTTTGAAGGCTCGAGTCTAGGTATAGGGACGGTGGGTGCAAGTGCCCATGAATGAATGAGAAATAGGGTATGAGAGCCATCTGTTCACGATGCTTTTATACTCCGCAGCGGTGGCTGTTGACGCTGAAGCTGAGGTCCAGATGCAGAGTTACCTCATATCACATTATCACATCACAAAACAGGTCACCGTCGGAGATATCATTGGTATTCGAAATGGCATTGGTGGAGCTCTTATCACACGATGGGGTCATCATCTGTAGTTCCTTTTCCTACGGTGGCAATAAAGCAGTGTAACATGGACTCAAGTGAAGCACCGAGAAAGGGAGTGGGGAGGTGCAGACAGATGATGCCAGTCGACAGATAACCTGCTGGAGAGAAACAATTGAGCTGAACACATCCAGTATTAGCAATCTCACAACAGCCATGTAGACTCAAGCTGCAGAAACCTATAGATAGTATTACCGAGCGGGGTAGGTGGAAGACGAAGCTAGTCCAACTCCGGGGATCGGCGAGCTTGTTTTTCTGAACCTAAATCCCTCATGGCGGAGTTGATTGGGAGTAGATCGACTTCCCCTGCGATCATAGTCATGTCATGACAAAGGGTGCAGGGCTGCAAAAAGGGCATGTATCAAGAAGAATGAGAGGGCGAGGCACCTCGAGGAAGCCGTTGACCCGTGTATTAAACGTAATAAGCGTAGTACAGCTGATATACAAACATGTCAAATCTCGTCCTCTCCCCTCACCACTTCCTCTCGGTAAATGTCAACGGGCAGTTATCCTGGGACACAAGTCAGCTTCTGCAGCATTCCATTCTCACCGACATGTCACTTACCATGGGGAAGATGGTCGCAAACACTTTGATTTCTTCCGACAACGGGGTCGCGTGGTGTGTCCAGTCCAGCAACAACGACGCCTTGCCGATCAACAGCACCAGATTGAGTTGTGCGTAGTGCTGTCCGATGCACACGTGCGGTCCAGTTCCAAATACCAGGAAGTTCTTAGCCCCCTTCTCCTCAGCATCGCCGGTATAATAACGCTCGGGGTTGAATTCGTCGGGGTTCTCGTATACATCGGGGTCGCGCAGAGCAAGCCACGTGGTTGGGATAACCATCGCGCCTGTGGGAAGTCAGCATTGATTGCAAATCGCAGATTCAGGATGTGCCACTCACCTTTGGGAACAGTGTACGATTCAGTGATGGGAAAAGGCTTCTTCGCCATATACGGCACCATGATCACCGGGGGCCGGTACCGCAGAAGCTCCTTGACAACCGCGCGGGTGTAGGCCATCGACTCGAGCTCGTCTAGATCGACTGGAGCACGAATGTCACCATTGCGGACCTTCAGGTTCTCCTCGCGCACTCGATCAAGAACATCGGGACGCTGTGCCATCATCTGGAAGAGCCAGGTGGCTGCGCTGCTGGTAGCGTCCTGAGAAGCAAAAAGAAATGCGAACACAGTCTGCGCGATCTCATAGTCGGCGAAGTCACGTAGCAGAGGTGATGGCTTCTCGAGGTTCGCCGTCGACAGCCCCTTGGCCTCTGCCTCGACCCATTCCTTCGACGCCAGAATGTTCTTGACCCAGGCGTCCATGATGCAGGTCGGCTCCTTGCCGGCAGCCATACAGGCCTTGCTCTTGGCGCAAGCCTGGCAGAACTCAGCTAGAACCATCTCACTCGCTTTTTTCCCGTACCAAGCCTTCGTAAAGGGCAGGATGATAGGGAAGTTAACCAGCTCCATTGCCTCTGTGATCAGGTAATAGTCATCGGCGATTTTCTTGACGGCCTCATCGGAGATGTAGTAGCCGCAGAAGGTCCTGAGAGATACGGCGCACATCAACTCGCGGAATTCGGACATAAAGGTCACCGGCTTACCGCCGGCGTCCTTCGTGATTCGACGAAAACGTTCGAAGTACTGGTTGTATACCGCCTCTTGGCCGGGAAGATAGGACTGAAGTGCCTTTCTCGTGAACAGACCGTTAAGGCCCTTGCGGTAATCGACATGGGGCTTGCCGTCCAGGAAGACAAAGTTGTCGGCACCCAGGAGTTTATGAGCGACATCGACGACGCAGGGCTTCACGAAAGTCGGGGAATTGAACACCTTCCGCGCCATGTCACGAGTCGAAGCAATCACAACGAACCTGGAGTGGACTTGTCAGTCTTGCGCATTCCATCGAATCCGCAGGCGCTGCGGGGACGCACTTGTGGAATACAGAGACACAACTCAAAGGGCCGCTTGTCCATTTCGCGTAGTATTCCTCGAATTTGGGGTTGACGGATTCTAGAAACGGTCCGATGAAGGGCGTCTTGAAGGCCGGGCCCACGATGTTTCCCTTGTTAAGGATGTAACTGACTGCGAGACAAGCGGTGTCAGATTCAATTCTTGGGCCGTATTCATACACATGAGTGACATACTCTGGTCATATGCGACAAGAATCGCTAGGATAGTGAAAGCAATGGTCCACAGACTGGCATTGCTGACAGCATCCACAACATACTCGAATTGAGAGGGAAGTGAGAAATGGCTGTCCCGGACGCTGGCGAGCGGCGACGCGAAGCTGGGGGCGTTGACTTCCATCTTGTGTGGACACTGTAAGTTGTAGCTCACAGAGTGATTAGGTTTCCGGTGATTGCCGATCGAAGCTGGAGCTGGGCGCTGAGCGACCGAGCAGGACACAATGCCGTGCCAAAGATGAGAAGTCGATGGCGGTGGACAGGTACACGCAAAAAGTTAATGGGACGAGCGCCGCGCCGGAGGATCGAGCCTTTTATTCATGGGACTGAACGGATCCGGAACCCCCTGATTAGTGCCAGAATCCTTCGTGGCTACCCCCATCTCAAAGCCCTTGGCCGGCATGGGATACGCAACCCTGGGAGGTTCCGGAAGTTCGGAAGTTGGAGGGCATCTATCTATCCAGCCACCAACACCGGCGGCGCGATTAGACTACCATAGAAGACCACTTCGCATAGCGATAATTTTGTTTTCCTTCTTCAAAATAATCCAGCCGCGAACTCTCTGGGGGAGAAATCCCAGCCACTTGCTAGTGCTGACACGCGAGTTCACAATCTCCTCAAACAAAGCGCCGGGGTTCCAGCCAATCAGGCCACCCCGGGCGCAATCCGGCAGCAACCACCAATTGGGCCACCCTCAACAGCGCGATCACGAGAATTCGCCCAACTCCATCGGTTTCAATCCTGACTGATTTGATATGTGTTATAGCCACCTGTATGAAGGGCTGCATTAATGAAGATGAAGTTAAGAATTTGGCGCTTGTCAGAACCCGGACCATTAATCAGCAGAGACAATCCGCTGATGGGGGAAACGAAAGAAGGATTCCATTTGGTTGGTAAGATTTTTCCCGGCATCATCGCTATCGGCATTACTGATCGCATCAACTCCTACTACTTACTATATAGGTAGAGCATCAATTGTTCACCATTGCCAGGTGGCGAATGCGGCCATAACCAATGTGTCATGGATTCAGCGGGGCTCCGGATGACAGTGGGCCGACCATCATAATCACCTGAAAATAACCTTATCTTGACCCTCATTTTCTACCCCAGACTAATAGCCCGTCATGGCAAAGCAGTCGAACAGAAAGTCAGGCCCACCGGAGCTTCGTGCAGTAAGTCCCCCGCGTACGCAGCAAGCTGGCAGAGAATTGATGGCAAGCAGTGTGCAGAATGCCGGGTAAGAGTGAGCCGGATGTCGGATGACTGCTGCTAATCAGGCCCATGCACGTTCCAGAAACGAAAGAGCAAGGTAGTTCCTAAATCAATTAATTCACTATATCCTTCAGTATTAACAATCGGCTAGTGCTCGGGTGCTGCTCCATGCTCATACTGCTCTCGCACCAAGAAACGATGTCGCTTCGACCGCGTACCGTCACGTACCCCTTTGACTCGGAAGTAAGTGTAACTCTTTCTATGCCATGACTGCTTTTCCAACAATAGTAGAAACCTCGATGAAAAAGAGCGGCTTTGCGCAAATCTGGTCGCCCTCATCCACAGATTAAATCCGAATGTCGATATCGGAGAAGCAGTGAAGACATTGTCAGCGTCCGACGAAGGAAGCAATGACAATGAACCAGGCCCTGCGCTACCGAGCCTGGACCCAACAAGGGGAAGCCCTACCCCTTCAGGAAACTTTGAATGGAATGAAACTCCATCGTCCTCAACTCATCTTCCTGATAGGTCTCTCGACGGAATGGCATCACTTCCAACAGGGAGATCGGAATCCGGTTACCTAGGTAGGCAAGCAGAACTTCTGGTACAAACTAGTCTAACCATACTACTTCAGGAAACAGCTCTGGGTCCTGTATACTGAAGACCATCTCGGATTTGCTCCCCGAGCACACTACTCCCCAGGCTGCACGGAGAGAACGACTTCCTGCAGATTTGCACCACATAGAAAGTCCTTCTTTGTCAGCAGAGCTGGGCAATACCGCCCTCCTGGATCGTCTCATCGATGCCTACTTCGTATGTTATAATTCATCGTTTCCCATTCTGCATGAGTGGATTTTCAGACAGAAATACCGAAACAGAGATCATATTCCGGACGGCTCTACTTGGCACATGATATTCTACCTTGTTCTGGCAATCGGAGACTGGACACTCTCTGGTGGCTCGAAGGTTGAGCAATCCAAATATTACATGGCTGCACGATCCCGCATGTCAATACATCTGCTGGAATCAGGGTCACTTCTCACGGTTCAAGCCTTCCTTTTGATGGTTAGTCCACTCATCCGAGCCTTACATGTCCCATGACTACTTTCTAACATTATGTCTCTCAGGGGAACTTCCTCCAGAAACGGGATCGGCCAAATACAGGGTACAACTTCATCGGAATCGCATATCGAATGGCCCTAGGACTTGGACTGCACCGCGAACCGCCTATAGAAACAACGGGAGATACTCTAGCGAATGAAAGACGAAGGGCTGTATGGTGGATTCTATATTCGTTCGATAGTGGATTCAGCCTGACAACAGGGAGGCCTCTCATGTCATCAGACTGCTTCATCGAAACCCGGCTTCCACAAAACATTGAGGATTCGGTAATAGCCATTTCCCAGAGTTACAAAAAGCCTACTAACTCCATTCCCAGGGATGTAGGCTGGATTCCACGCTCCCCGATGCTGTAGACATTCCAACAACCTACTCCGCCATCATCGCACTAGCTCGATTAGCACGTACCGGAAACATGGTCTACCTCAACGTGATAGCAGCCCCAAAGAAAGATCTAAACCTGAAAGTCTCGCGCTCGCTCGATCATCAACTCAAAGCATGGCGACTATCCCTACCGGTCTACTTCACCGCACACGATGTCCCAACCTGGTTTCGCGGACCCCGAGCAGTAGTAGGATGGAAAGAGCAAAACCTACGCATGATGCTATGGTGGGGAACCCACCGCCTCTGCATCTCTCCTTCCGACACCGAAGAAGCCCAAAACATGTGTCACTACGCCGCCATCGAATGCATCCAGGACATAACCACCTTCTGCATCGACTACCCAGATACCCTTCACAACGGTCTAACCTGGTACGCGACATACTTTCTCTTCCAAGCCTCCGTCGTTCTCAGCATCCACTACCTCCGCCCACATCAACCCCTAGACACCAACCTAGCCGCAGCCAACCAAGAGCTCTGGCTCTTCTCCATCTCCCGAGCCCGCGACTGTCTCGCCAATCTCAGTCAAGCAAACCAAGCCGCAGCACGATGTCTGGAAGTCCTCGACCGGATCCGAGATCAATCACAAGCCACGCCCACCCCCGGGGCGGAAGCTTCGGCAATGTATGACGCTGATGCTGCGCAATTACCAACCATTCATGATGCAGCGGGTATGCGACAAGCCATGCTTCCCGTTGACCCTTCCCTTCAGATGTTCTTTGATGCCACCTCGTGGAATAAAGATATCTTTGAAGGCCTTCAGGGCTTCCCCATCACCGATGAAGTGGAATCGTTTGATTATGTCTCGGGAACGGCTTTTGCTGCGGATATTGCGGAGGATTGGGCGATGCCCATGGATCCGAGTTTGGAAGCCAGCTGATCTTGTTTAGCTAGGTAACTTCTTGATTACCTTACTTAGCTACCTTTTTTTTTTTTAAAAAAAAAGGATGCACACGGATGAACCTGTCTTTTAGCATACTGAAGTCATTTTGGTGCGAAGGGAAGGCAGAAAATTGAAGAGAAGAAAGCGTTCAATCTAAAAGTTGTCTAGAGAATTTTGTACGTGGTGGACTATCGGGGCACGGTCGACCGTTGACCGGGTCGGATTTCCGCTCTGACACCATCATGTTACCGATCCAGCATGAGTGTGCCAGTTATCGTACAAATACTGAGAACCAGGTGGTCCATCTGTCTCCTGCACTTTCCCCTTTTATCTGCTCCTTCCCCTTTCGGCTTGTTAATACTCATCGGATTGTTTCTGCTAGGATACAACGCAATTGATTAGAGATAACCATTAGCATCCTACTATAGCGTTACCCAGATTGATCGTTCACTACAAATATCATCATCATCATCATCATCATTATCATCATCATCATCATGGACGCAACAGCCACCAACCCCTCATGTCTTCTGTATGGCCCACTCGACGCCCGCTTCGAAGACCGGCCGATCCCCACACTTAACAATCCCCACGATGTGATTGTTCGCATCGCCTATACTGGCGTTTGCGGGAGCGATGTTCGTATTCCCCAGACCACTAATTAACCCATCTCATCCAAACTAATACCTGCGACCAGGTCCACTTCTGGCTCCACGGGGGAATCCGCACCTACGTATCCCCAACCCAGCCGCTAACCATGGGCCACGAAGCGTCAGGGACCATCCACGCCGTCGGGTCCGCAGTCACGTCTCTCGTTCCCGGAGACAGAGTGGCAATCGAACCCGGTTATCCCTGTCGACACTGCAATCAGTGCAAATCCGGTCGGTACAACCTCTGTCCGGAGATGAAGTTCGCTGCGGACCCGCCTGTCGTCCATGGGACCCTTACCAAGTATTTCATGTTGCCTGCGGATTTCTGCTACAAGATCTCGGATAATGTGAGGTTGAGTGAAGCAGTTTTGCTAGAGCCACTGGCTGTGGGGATTCATGCGGTGAGGTTAGCTGATGTGAAGCCCGGGCAGAGCGTCGTGGTGTTTGGGGCCGGGACTGTGGGGATGCTTTGTGCGGCTGTGGCGAGGGAGTTTGGGGCGAGGGTTGTGGTGTCGGTGGATATTATGAAGCATAAGTTGGTTTTCTCGAGGGATTTTGTGGGGAGGGAGGTTGCGAGGCAGATTATACCGGATGGGAAGCTAATTGTGGAGGATAATGCGGCGCGGATTGTGAGAGAGAATGATCTTGGGGATGGGGCAGATGTTGTGATTGATGCGTCGGGGGCTGAGGCGTCGGTTCAGACAGCGATTTTTGCTTTGAGAAAGGGAGGGACATATGTTCAAGCTGGGATGGGGAAGCGCAAGATTGAGTTCCCTATCTCGGAGATGTGTGAGAAGGAGGTTGTGGCGAAGGGGTGCTATCGATATGGCCCGGGGGACTTTGATTTGGGTATCTCGTTTGTGGGTCGAGGGAGGTTGCAACTGGGGAGCTTGATCTCGACGGTCTTTCCCTTTGAGAAGGCGACGGAGGCGTGGGAAGCGGCGAGGAGGGGTGATGGCATTAAGATGTTGATTGAGGGACCCAAGGATGCTCGGTAGGCAGGGATGGTCACCTGGTAGTCACCTGATTTCTTTGGTGATTTCTCTTCGGCGGGCTTTCCCTCTTCCTCTTCCTTAACAATGTTCTCATCGTCATCGAATTCTATTGGGTCTCAAAGCTGTCGCTGAGCCCACGGTGCGATATTCTCGATACTTCTTAGTCCCACTGTCCTGATTAATCCGAGTAGCTTGGAAAGAATCGACACAGATGGTCAATCTTACACCGCGGATTACAGGGTGCTCTATAACCAGCTTGATGGAGAAGCAGAGGTGGGGGGGCAGTTCTGCTTTTTCGGCGCCATGCGGCTTGCGTTTAGCGCAGGCAGGAGGGCTGTCAGACACGTCAACCCAACAAGCCCCGCGAGCTGAACGCGTGCGTTTTCCTCACAGCTCCACTCACCACAGTGTCTGGCCCTCAGCCATCTGCCATTTATGTCGGTCCTTCTCTTCGCCTTCCAAGTGCCCCCAGGATATGCGCCTTCTTCGCACGAGAGCTCCAATGCTGGAACTTGTAGAGGTCGACAAGGAACAGATTGAAAGCGGAGAGATACACTATGCGATTCTCTCGCACAGATGGGGCGATGATGAAATCACATTTCAAGATATTCCCTATCTGCATAATGATGAAAAGAAGAAGACCAAAGGCTACCAGAAGGTCAGGCGCTTCTGCGAAAAAGTCGCAAATCATTTCGAGTATGCCTGGATAGACACTTGTTGTATCAATAAAGACAGCAGCGCGGAGCTGTCAGAAGCCATCAACTAGATGTTTCGTTGGTATAAACGGGCGGGCAAATGTTATGCTTACCTGAATGATGTTTCGCCGAGTGCCGATCGGGAGCAGCTATATGTCAATATGAAGCGAAGTCGGTGGTTCGAACGCGGTTGGACACTCCAAGAGCTGATCGCACCCTCTGATGTCATGTTTCTTGCCAAGAATTGGACTGAAATAGGGTGCAGGAAGAGCCTCAGTGCATTGATATCGGAGATAACGCTTATTGATGAGTCCGTACTGCAGGGGGATTCGCACCTGCAAAGGTTTAGCATTGCGAAAAAGATGTCATGGGCCTCTGGCCGAGTAACCACGAAACGTGAAGACATCGCCTATTGCCTGATGGGCATTTTTGACGTTAGCATGCCATTGTTGTACGGAGAGGGTGATAAGGCCTTCATAAGACTGCAGGAGGAGATCATGAAGGACTCAGACGATCAAACACTCTTTGCGTGGGAGAACTCCGCTGTTTCGATGGACCACCCGAGTGGCCTGCTTGCTCGATCCCCGATGGACTTCAGGAACTCGGGAAATATAATCCCTTTCAAATTCTCCAAGGCAACCATGCCATTTTCGGTGACCAATAGAGGTATAAGACTTGATTTGCCTCTACTGAGAGCCCCGGATGTGGACGTACAAGAAGCGGATACATGGACACCTGGTGTTGACATCCTGGCTCTAGAGTGCCGGGATGCGTCGAACTCCTTTTTTCCGAAACCAGTTGGTGTAAAGCTCAGACAAAAGCCCGGCGGGCATAGCCAGTTTCTGAGGGTCCATCCCAGTTTGGAAAGAAACATCCACTTGAGTCAGCTGTACTACACCAGGTCCACTACGATCTATGCCGAAAAAACGATGACAAGAGAATATGTCGAGTTGCCAAGAATGAGGAGGCAGAACAGGAATCTGATTCTATGCTTGGACGGTGACAACAGCCAGAATTTTAAAACCGGAACCCGCTCTAACATTCAGCTCATCCATGAATTGGTAGGTGACACAGATGACTTACAAAACTGCTATTATGGGGAGGTCGGTGGCAGTGGCAGTGAACATGTTCAACTATGCGTGATGAGGGCATACCAAGTTAGCTACATCAGTCCCCTCATAGCAGCCACGTTTCCGGCAAGGCTAACCCCTTTTATCAAGTGGTTGGCGAGAAAATATAGCGACAAGTATGATATTTTTATCTTCGGATTTGCCAGCGGAGCCTTTGCGGCACAAGTCCTTGCACAGATTGTTGACAACGTGGGAATTTTCCAAGTTTCATATGTTTCCAATCACCCGGAACGCATCTGGGATATATATGAGGACTGGTACCGTGCTGTCATAGGTGGCGAGGGCGGCGACGAGTGGGAATACGAAGATACTGCATCATCGCTACTTCGCATAAATAAAATGCGCACGAAGTACTCTGAGCTAACAGACAGGGTTACATTCCTGGGCTTATTCGATACGGCTATGGCCACATCGGACCTAGGAGTTAGGTTGACCTTTCACACTAGTTGGGGGCGGCATCGCAATCTTCCCTCGGAAATTTCCCATCCTGCTCTTATAGTTCGCCATGCAGTAGCACTGGACGAACGACGAATTGCCCTGCACCCGATCCTCGTTGGAGAACCGATGTTTGAAGGCATACAGGACGTTGAGCAACTCTGGTTTTCAGGTAGTCATGCTGTGAGAACCTTACCTTTTATAATAGTTCACCTGGTTCAGACACTAATCACAATACTTAGGACATCGGAGGGATTGCATACTCGGCCAACAACCTCCCAGTAGCCGGCGAAAAAGGTGGGAATCTTAGTCTAATCCCTCTAGTTTGGATGATCTGCGAGGCTGCGAAAGCGGGCCTAACCTTTGACCAAGGAGCTCTACGACAACTCTTTGGTGGAAACCCGCAGAAAACCATCAAAGCGGCTTTAGATAATGATGGTGATCATATCATCTACAGTGTGGTTCCAAGTGATAGGCTGAGAGAGACATGGTACCGAATCGCCACAGTAGCCAATAAACACCAGGAGGATCAGTCTCTGCTGTCATCCATGAGCGAGTTTGCCATGAGTCCCCTGCCCTATCTCAAAGTCTATTTGCAGGCGTTTGCAATGGAGGGTTGGCCCCCTTGCTTTACCGGCGAACTATCCCTCCCGGTAGTGCCGTGCATAGCACAGTTTTTCACAGGATGGACGAACACACGAACTATTGTCCGGTTAACCTGATGAGATCAAGGGGAAAGACAGGCATATATACACAGTGGCCAGCGTACAGAGTGAGATATAGGGGGGATCCTGTCCGGGAGTGTTGCATTTTAGAATCCTGACCCTTAATGTACACCGTATTCGGACTAGCCCGCTCCTTATCCTTATCCGGTAATGTAGTTGTTCCTGCCGACTGACTTAGCACCCGACCGGGTCTTGGCGCCTGAGGCCCCCTCCGACGGGCGTGAGTGATATCAGCCTGGCCTGTCCCTCCCTAGGCCGGACCCCAGAATCAACAAGTCACATCGTCACCACCGCCTACAATTTCTCCCCCCTGAACCAACTGCGCAGATCTACTCAGGGAGCGAGCCTCTCAAATCGGTACTCTGATCCGGTAGCTGCGGCATGCTCCGCAGTCTGTCAAGATGACCAGGCTCCGCGGAGCTTCCGTGAGCTCGTACGAGGTTTCGCGTGGTGGCATCGACAGGCCCCAGTTCCACCGTTCCAAACTGCCCCCTAATGCGCCCGACGTGATCGCCCAGAATACGATAGATGTCTCCGACCCTGCTCAAGTACTATTATGGTGTAGAGATGAACGACGTCGTCAGTTCAACCTTCTGGTCCGCAGGTCAGTCTTTCCATGACGCCATACCTGTGCTGAGCCGCTGACGGGATATTTTTAGGTACAAGAATCAACTCCTCTACGGATGTCAGGATCCTGGCTGCCAGACACCCACCTGCGCCAGTTACCGGAAACGCGTCACAGACGGCCCATTTCGTCGATATACGGAGCTGAGCGCCCGCACGCTGGCTTGCTACTTGGCTAGTTTGGATAATGCGGAGGATGGTCTTTGTCGCAATCTCTCCCGGGTCCCCTACGAGCTTTCACCCCATGACAATCAACGTCGATCAAAACGTCGAAATCGTGCCTTGCCTTCGAACGATTCCGCGCGAGAACGTACAGAGTCAAAGGAAGTGGGTCATACTGGTACTGATGAGGTGTCCCGGTCTTCACCGGCTCGGGATATAGGATCACCAAGCTCGAACGACCGAAATGGGAGGAGTCCATCTCCTGGTTTGGGATCTCAGGATCAGGAGCTGGTCATTGTGGAAGAGGACGCACCTGAAACGCAGCGACTGAAAGACCCGAAGTCGTTCACTCAGAACTTGTTCGATACCCTATCTCTCCGGATGATTGAATGGCTGCCTCTACGACGGTCGCCAAATACACTTGGTCCGGATCCAGGTCGCTTAGACATTCGTCCTGAAACTCGATCACCAAAACCTGCGCGCGACGGGACACAGCCCTATTCGGATAAAGCACGGCCACAATTAACCCGACAGCGGACACCGCAGCATATCATACCCACAGGTGGTGCTCCCCATACCCCTTCATCGCGCCATGTAAATGGTCAGACTACCGCGTTGGAGTTGAGGCTTCCGAATCAACGGGTCAAACGACTGTCGCTTACGGAGGTGGATCAGTGGCGCCAGAATCCCCGCGCGAGCTCAGAGGAGAAATCCTATCAGGAGTTGAAACCCGCTCGCAAGCTGACCGTCAATACGCACGTCAGTGGCGATGAACTACACAATGTGCCTTCTCCGCCGGCATTACGACATCGTCCGCAAAAGCACCGGGGTAGAACGGGTGACGGAATTTGCGTTCCTTCGCAAGAGAAGCAGAAGAAGGGGCGGCGTGTTTCATGGGATGGGGCGAAGTATCTGAATAACGTCCTACTCGACGGCCCCAAGAAGACCGAGCCCCCCAGCGACGATCAGCTTCCTCTTGAGGCCCAGTCCCCTAGTGACAGCAAACCGAAGCGTCGAAGTTCCAGTCGGAAACGAACCATCTCGGCCATCCAGTCATTGACCCATCTCACGGGTGAGATAATTGATGGGATGATGCAAATGATGGTTGTTTCCGAAGACGAGGCTGAACGGTGGAGGGATGAGCTGACCTACATGGAATCCACCGGTAGCTTTGAAGAGTCGGAGTGGCGCTTCGCAACTCCCCGCCAGCGTCAAGTGTTTACCTTTATTGCGCAAAGCACTTTTTACGCGTTGAGTAATACCAAACAACTTCTTCTTTCGTTCCGACAGAATACGGCCGGACCGTCCGAAACGAACGAGGATCATAACCGACCCAATCTTGACCTTGCACAGCTACAACCATCGCTCCATAAACTGCTCCGTACCTGCCCCCGGGACATTGTCTTCCACAGTCTCTGGAGCGCAACGGAAGCGATGTTCGTCCCACCCAAAGAGCTTTCGATGCCAGGAAAACCTGCCCGCCGGTCATCCCAGAACTCGAGTGCCACATCCACCACGCCCATCATTCGTCGATCGGATTCTGGAAGCAGTGAGCAGCTCACTGATTCAAGTGCAGCAGATATCGCAACCGTCGCTATGTTTGCCTTGGCCAGCTCGCTCCCCGAGATTGATGCATCCACGTGGCGAACAATTCTCCGAATGCGTGCGGCTGGAGGAGTCGCCTCAAGCTCGGATATGAAAAAGCTCTCTGTCGCTAGGGCCCGTCTGATAGTCGAAACCACCGATATGCTTGAGCATGAGTTAGCGCTACGACTTCTAGGTCGCCTGGTGCGCGGTATTGGCGCACGATTGGCGTACCACGAAATCTCCAAGGCCCGGCCGGTGTACTCGCGAGACCTACCACAACGTAAGAACAACGTTCTGGACATCATCGTGAACAACCTCAGCGAGCATTACGGTGCAATGACAGCTACCATCAGCGACCCGAATACGACTCCCCCTCCTGGCGCACCAGCCTTTATTACCGAATGGCTCCGGACGCTTCTCCTCAAGGAATGGGATGGCAGCGCGGAGCTATCGCGATGTAGCTCAGCCGGAGCAGCGGTGCGGATTCTATCCACACTGTATAAGGAGCGCGACCGTCTAGGTCTGATTCCAGAGGACTTTCAGACGCCATTTCTCTCCGATCGGCTAGAGCCCTTGGACATGCCTGTGGAGTGGATTGAAAGCGGGCCCAGTAACAAGACACTGCATTTACTCTCCTACCCCTTTCTATTCCCGCCGTCGGCATTGGTGATATACTTCCGTGCCCTCAATTATGCCGCCATGTCCAAGTACTACGAAGCCGCCATGACGACGACCAGACACGTGACACAGACCGCGTTTGGGCCGATTCGGGTCCAAGACGACGTTGGCCTGCTTGCACAGTTGAAGACGTCTATGTCGACGTATCTGGTTCTTGTGGTCCGCCGCGACAGTCTACTGACGGATGCACTCAATCAGCTGTGGCGACGTGAGAGACGGGAACTCATGCGGCCGTTGAAAGTGCAAATGGGGATGGACGAGGGAGAGGAGGGCCTGGATCATGGTGGTGTCCAGCAAGAGTTTTTCCGAGTCGTAATGGGAGAAGCATTGGATTCGTCCTTTGGCATGTTTACGACGGATGCGCGGACGCGGATGTCATGGTTCCAGCCCTGTTCATTGGAACCTCTGTACAAGTTTGAGCTGCTCGGATTGTTAATGTCCTTGGCGGTTTACAACGGGCTCACCCTTCCGGTGAACTTTCCCACGGCGTTTTACCGCAAGCTACTCGGGCTCAAGGTGAAACATCTGGAGCACATCCGAGACGGATGGCCCGAACTCACCAAGGGACTGGGGGATCTCCTCACTTGGGAGGACGGTGACGTGGGCGACATTTTCATGCGGACCTACGAGTTCAGCTTCGAGGCCTTCGGCCTAGTTGAGACGGTAGACATGCAGAAAGTCGACCGAGATGCCCCATGGCCTGCTACATCCACGCCAGGCCGTGGCCTCAGCGGATCCCGGTCCCTAGGGTTCTCACCACCATGGTCGGAGGTCCGCCATTATACCGATCACGTCAACTTGAGCCCCCCGTCTTCGATGGCGGCTGAGACCGCGGGGTCGTACGGGGACACTACGAAAGCCACCGATACGCTGGTACCTGTCCAGTCACCGACCCCCCCGGGCGATGAGGCCTGCCTTGTGACTAACAACAATCGGTCCGAATTTGTCAAGGATTATGTCTTCTGGCTGACGGACAAGTCCATCCGTCCGCAATTCGAGGCGTTTGCGCAGGGATTCTACACGTGCATAGACCGAACGGCGCTGTCAATTTTCACCCCAGAGGCATTAAAGACGGTGGTCGAGGGGATCCAGACAATCGATATTCGCGAGCTGGAGCGTCACACTCGCTACGAGGGTGGGTTCGGACCGAGTCACCAGGTGATCCGGGACTTCTGGAGTATTGTCCGGCACTACCCGGCCGAGAAGAAGGCGCAGCTGCTGGAGTTTGTCACGGCCAGCGATCGGGTTCCAGTCAATGGGATTGCGAGTATCATGTTTGTGATCCAGAAAAACGGGGTTGGGGATGCTGTAAGTGACCGGTAGTTCTTGAATGAGCTGGGGAATGTTACTAACTCTCGCAGCGCCTTCCCACCAGTCTGACCTGTTTCGGCCGGCTGCTGTTGCCCGAATATTCATCGCGTAGTGTGATGGAAGAAAAGCTGAGCAAGGCGTTGGAGAACGCGCGGGGATTTGGCGTTGCTTGATTTCGGGATTGGTTTGCATGGAACGGGATTGGATGTTTTTTTTTTGAGTGGATCCCTGGTGTATATGTCGTACTTCATACCCCATTGTTATCCATAGATAGTGAGAATCTTAGCGTGGCAACGACCACTCGATATAGTAGTCATCGGACGAGGTCTTGTTCTGTTGTGGTAATGGGCTCGCCCGAGTTGCCTGGCGCGGAGCCGGTCGGGCCACTTGCCGGGAAGCCGTTGGGAGCAGCCACGCCGCTGGTGCCGACCTTCAACTTCTAATTCCTGCCTGTCCTCGTATCTCCATTTCACGTTGTCGGCGTCCCCCCATCCCCTGTCGAAAATCTCTGCGCTCCATGTGATCCACTCGCTGACCCGGCAACTCGGGGCTGGGCAGGAAATCCGGACATCACTGCGCCGGATGGCCTCGCACGGTTGAGTCATGGTTGGGCGACACGGTGCGCTGTGGTCCGCTTGGATTGGCAGAGGCCATCCACGGCCCTTCGTCGCGCGCCCCATATAAACCAACCGGTCTCTCCTTCACTACTATCTATCTACTCCGTTCACTGCCAGGCATCATTCCCTTCCAGATACCCGTGCACGGATTCCCGCTCGACGCTAAAGGTCTGCAAGCTGCTACTAATCGCTAGCCCCGCTACCCCACGTTCTGCTCCATCGGCCCTGACCCCTCTCTCCTTCCTCCTTCCTCCAGCTAACCTCCCGCCATCCACAGACGCCACCAAAATGCCCCCTATCATCCACTGCGTCCGCCACGCCCAGGCACGCCTACTACCAGCGGATTTCCTCGTTCGATGCGATCGCTAACCTCGCCCAGGGCGTCCACAACCTGAACGTCGCCAACCATGTCATCCATGATCCCCTCCTCACTAATCTCGGCAACGAACAATGTCGTCAACTCCGCGAAAAGTTCCCTCGCCACGCTCAGATCGACCTAGTCACGGCATCCCCACTCCGTCGCACCATCTACACAGCTCTGCAGAGCTTCGAACCGGTCTTCCAGACGCACCCCGATATGAAGTTGATCGCCCTTCCTGATGTCCAGGAGACGAGTGATGTGGCGTGCGACACGGGAAGCGACCCGGAAGTGCTGCGCAAGGAGATGGAGGAGAACAACGTCCCGATTGACTTGGGGCTAGTGCATGAGGGGTGGAACAACAAGGTGGGTGGTGCTCAATTTCCAGCCAGGGAGCAGGGAATGAGCTGATGTTTGTGTGTACCTGTAGCAAGGCAAATACGCACCTACCCACAAAGCCATCAAAGAGCGGGCGCGGGCAGCTCGCCGCTGGCTGAAGGCTAGACCGGAGAAGGAGATTGTGATTGTTACCCACGGAGGTTTCCTGCATTACTTCACCGAGGATTGGGAGGACAGCAGCCAGTACCAGGGTAGGTGGTTGAGATGGTGTCGATGTCGTGGATAAAGGCTGATGAAACAGGAACCGGTTGGGTGAACACCGAGTACCGGACGTATGAGTTCACAAAGGAGGTTCACACAGATGACCTCGAGGGTTACGAGTTGGACGGAGACAATGCCACCTTGGTGGAGACCCTTGAATCGCGCCAACGGCGTGGGAAGTCTGGACCCATGTCGGACCGCGAGCAGCAGAAGACGCTATACAAGATTGGAACGCAGGGCTGGGACGACCAGGGCTTGCAGTTGAGTATTGCGGAGCGTGAGGCGGCCAAGGTCCCGGAGGGTAAAGAAGTGAACGGCACCCGGGTATAGATCCATTGTGGTGGTTCTTTGTAGAGTATAGAATGAGACGCGGGGGACATATAAAGGGCGATATAGATCAAAGATCTCATACCTCAAGAACACAGCTGATGCAGCACGGTTCTTTGTTGTGTCCAGCGCTTTATCCACAGCGAACAATGGCCGTTATCTGTAGCTGGACCCGAGAAGGCAAAGGGTGAATGGATTGTCATTGCCAACTCTACTATAAGAACGTAGCATCGCCTTTCTGCGATCACTGAGTTGCAGCTCACCGAACTTGACTGAGCACCTGGGATACGATTCGATTCAGTCAGTAATCAGTTGAGGATAGATCTCGAGAGGTGAATCGGCACTGCCTGCTGTACCACATCACCACCAGCCATGGTCCACCGAGTCCATTATCCCACGTACGATACCTACATGCATCATTTATCGACCAGTCTCACAACAGGCCATCCGCCACCATTCACCATTAGGTTTACCACCAAACCTTCCAGTGGTAGATCCACGTCACCCGGGCCAACCAGCAAACCTACGTGCATCCGAAACCTCGAATCCCAAAACGAACCAACTGTCCCCGCGTCAATCAGCATCGAGGTACGTCAGCGTATTTTCTTGGCTAACGGACTGTAGGCACCCCAGCAAGGACTCGCACCTTATCGCGGTGCTGGGGTCTAGTAACCTGTCTTGGACAGACGAAGCGAAGACGAGTCCAATTAACCCCGAATGCTGCTGTCTAGAGTGGATTGCTGTGCCTTGCACGGGGCCTGCTGTTGATTACACGCCCGGATCACCGATCAATAGCAAGCCTCGCATGAGGTCATGGGAGATTTTCCCCTTGCTTATCAAGGCCAAAACATATCTGCCTGCAAGGCTTACTTTTGCCAGAAGAGATGAAACTTACCCCACAATATTAATTGCCTACCGCAAGATCAGGATCTGAAAGTCGATGAAGAGGCAGTGCCGATTGACCGACTATACGATACTCCGGAGATCGACAGTTTCGTCATGCGAGTGGAATCCCGGTGCCTACGATGATTGGGACCCCTTCAGGGTCGTCTGCATACCATTCATGGCTGCCTATGATACGCGTTCCCGTTCTTTCCCGTACCGCGATGGGCCGCGCCCAGCAGAAATGCCTGCCAAGGCACACGGCAATACCGGGCAGTACCTGGTTATTTATAGCGGTGGGGCATTGCCCCGGACCGCCTGAGGCACCGATTCGTGGACATCGGCCTTTCTTTCGTCGTTCATTTCTCTCTCTCTCTCTCTCTCTCTCTCTCTCTCTTCAATCTCGCCTCGCAATCCATGTTATAAGACGAGCCCAATGGCATTCGGACCACGGGTCGTGCAGAGAGTTCCGTCGAATCATTCCATCCCTTCCCAGAATTAAAGATGCTAGACGAGAACCTCCCCAGTATGTCTCTCCTTCCCCTCCCCCACTCCACTCCTGGATGCACCTCCGCTAACTCCAGCAGCCTTCTACCTCAAACACAACAAGCAATCCCAGCTGTGGTCCGTCTACCTCTGCCAGCACGGGAACGAACCGGAACCCGCCTACTCCCTCCGCTATCCGGATCCCTCCTCTCCCTCCTCTCATAACCGCTACGCCTCCGCTCTTTACGATCCCTATGTCTCCGACATCCTCTTCGGCGAGGTCCTGATTATTCCCGAATGGACCCAGCCCAGTCTCTCCGCGGAATCTATCCGACAGAATGGTGGTGTCGCGCCCCCTCCTGAGCCTATCCTCCCCTCACGCTTCACCATCAACCTCTACAACCCAGACCAACAAGTGACCGTGCACTTCAAGCCGAAGACCTGGAACAGCCCCGCAACATGGAACTTCGAGATGCCGCAGCACAGTTTCAGGCAGCCATCCGCGTCTACCCTGGACCGCACCCAGACCGACCCGGCCATGGCTGACACAACGCCCAAACTCCGCTTCACCTGGCGCAAAGACAGCAAACTGTCCAAAGACCTGACCTGTCTGCTTTCCGGGAAAACAACCACCTTACCCGAATCCAAAACGAAAAGTAAAGAACCTGACATTACGGTATCCATCTTCAAGAGCCTCCGCGAACTCACACTCTACGAACCCAACCTCTACCGCGTCGAGATGGAAGACTTCAAAGGCCTAGAAGTCGTGCTCCTCCTCGGCGCAATCACCATCCGCGACGTATACTTTGCATCCATGAAAGACGCATTCCACGTCACCAAGCCCGCTCACATGTCGAGTACACCCTCGCCCACCAAGGCAAACGGCAAACCCCTCCCCACTCTCCCAGCCGCATCCGGGGCATTAAACGCCGTCCAACCCAGACCCGAACCACAACAGCAACCCCAACAACCATCCCCTACCAACCGAAAAACCGAACAACAACGCGAAGAAGAACGACGCACCCAGAAGCTCCTCCAAGAAGAAGAACAAGCGCGTCGGAGACGTCGAGCCGAGCGGCAAGCCGACATCGACCGCGAGACCCGCCGTCTGCAAATGCTCTACGGACAAGAGGAGCAGCAAGTGCGTATGCAGACACCGTCACTACCACCCCGTCAACCGGCCGGATCCACCCTTTCCCTACGACCAGCCAACCAACCTCATCATACCTACCCATACCAAGATGGCCGCTCTCGCCCACCAGCAGGTCCATACATGTCTCCGGGCCCAGATCCACGGCGCCAATCAGCCGTACGATTTGCCCTGCTGGCAGAGACACCCGGACCCGCTGCGTCCACACCGGCCCTGCAACCCAAGAAAAGTAGTTTCTTCCGTTTACGACGGTCGTCAGCAGATGAGGCGAAGTTGAGCAAAAAACGGAGTTCGATGTTTTGATTGATTCATGATTTGTTCTTAATGTTTGATTGTTTGTTTGATACCCAGCTTGCATTCAAGTATATAGATTTTTTTACCTTCGATTTCGTCGAGCTACTCGTTTTGTTAATGCTCAGACTTCGCGGTTTTTACGAGGAACCTTGTCTCGGTCTTACTGAGCTTATAAACAGTCATCTTATCTAAGTCACCACTAAAAGTATTCAATCTGCTATACCTTACACCCAGTGGTAGTAGTTATTGCTCATCTCACTCGTTCCTCCGAAACAAACACATCGAAGTCCAAACCCACAGACCTTCGCCCCTAATTTTCGCGACTAAATATAAACGACTGATTGAATGTACAGAACCAACCTCCAAAACTCCTATCATCCCAGCTCCAACTTCCCATTCCCATGAGTTGCGAAGCACCAGCAATACCAAGTTAGGTCCTGCTACAGAAAGTCTCCAGCTCCAAGACTTGTCATTAATCCAGAGTATTTCACAGATTCCATTTTCCTATTGGCCCTTTGAAGATACTGTTAAGTAATATAGATAATACCAGTATTTACCACTCCAACCAGACAAGGGGGATAGGACTATGGAACTTGACGCCTAAACAATCACAAGGCTGGCGGCTAACCCAGCATGCGGGCTGGGATCACACGCATCGATGGGCTGTTTTCGAAGCAGAGTCTGTTTTAGCTAGCGCGAAGAAAAAAGTGTCGATACCCTATCGTTCAGGAACTGGCTCGTGGTTTCTTTGTTTGGCGCCGGGGTTGATGCGTGAATTAAGCGCCTTATGGTTCGGGTGGAAAGGTGGGATGGTCAATTCAGACGGCGGTTAAGGTTTTCAGGCGGGGGCTTTTCCATTAGGGGGGTAACACATGTGGCAGGCGCAGCCTGGAGGTGCCTGCCTGCCTAGGTGGACTATGTCCGACGCCAACCCCCCGGGGTTGTCCTTGCATCCTGTCACTTTCCATCTTATATCTACCTAGGAACGGAATCTTCGTTTATAGCGCACTGTTCATCATTTCTCGCTTGTTTCTACCCTGAGGTCCCGAGTGCGCGGCAACACATCAGATATAGAGTGTTTCAAGGAGCCTGGTTGTCAACCAAGTGTGACGAATCCCGTACCATCACGCATCCTCAGTATCTGTCTGGTCCTGCTTTTGTTGCAAAACACCTGAACGATGCGCTCCGACAAAGACCGCCTGTATGTTGTTCTCTATGCACGAGGGGGGGCGCCTACCATGCCAGGACTGGAGGATACGTGAGTACATGATCCAGAAAGAACTTCGCTCTGAAATAGATTGGGCAAATCTGATATCTCGTCCGGCCTAGATACCACTGGGCGCACATGGTTGGGCCCAAGATTGAAGGAGGAGAGAAAACCACGGGCGTTCTATACCATGCAAGGGAGAAGCCGAAGGCTGGGGGGGCGCCCGGATTTGAATGGTCGTTCGAGAACCGCTCCTGTAGTCTTGCCCCTACCAACATGTTGCTTGTCCGTGTCATGATTGGAAAGGTGACGGATAGCAGCCGCTTGACCGAGATTCTATGCAGTACGCCTGTCCGAGGGGGGCAGCCAGGATGGAATTGCATTTCTTGGATAAGAGAGGCGCTGGAAAGGATCCGGGCTGACAAAAAGGCCCTGGGGACGAGTGTCACTGAGTGGGATACAATACGCAACGCCGCCATGACTTATTGTCAGCAAAAGAAAGACCAACACCGGTTTGATGGTCAGGGTAACTTTAACATGTCAAAGGCTCCGACATACGACTTGATGCAGCAGAAGGAGACCATTGTGTAACTAGAATGATCACTTAGAGGTCTCCGAAGTACTTTTGACGAATTCCTTCCATGGCGAGTTCCTCGGGCATTGGTTGCAAAAATTTGTCAATTTCATGGATCCAAAAGGAGTTCTGCGGATTGACTTGACTGGCAGTAGTATATTCCCAGTACGAGGGATACCATCCAGCAGTTTCCCAGTCAACAATGCCAACAACCTCATCATCGCGAGCCAGGATATTTAGACTGCTCAAGTCACCATGTGTAAATACCAACGGCCAATCCTTGCCATGCTGTTCGATGAGGGCCTGGATTTCGGGGTCATGTCTAGTATCGGCTTCTACGCCCATACGTAGATAGCGATGGAAATCCTGCACGGTGTCAAAGGGCCCAAATCGTATTGACTCGCTGTGGCTTAGTAGGCGGCAGTCATATAGTGATCCATTGTCAACCGACGCTACACCCATTCCCTCCGGGGGCTTGAGTTCTCGCATCTCACTGATCATCCCGGATAATTGGGAAAGCATCTTGGCTTTGGTCTTCTCCGGTCGTTTTACCCAGCCCATGCCTATCATATCGCCGTTGATTCGTTCCATAATGATATAGGTCCGCCCAGAACGAGTAAAGGCACAGTAGACTTTCGGAACCGGGATGGATGTATGCTCGGCTATAAAGCGCATTGTGGAGGCTTCAGATAGATGCACATGGCGTCCATACTTCACACATAGTTTGTCAGTTAACATGAGAACGCCCCCGTAGTATTGCCGAGTGCGTTTAAAGAGTTTGATGGCAAGAAGGGTGGAATATCGATTAAACGGGGTGTCATTTATCGGTGTGGATGTGTTCATGGGCGAAGAAGGAGGACTCTGTTGCTTGGATAACATTGAGGGTATGTGTGCTGAAAGCAGTGAGTTAGAGAGGGTGTTTCGTTACTGATATGCGAGCAAGTGACTTCATAATTGAGCTGCATTAGATAGATTGTCAATAGAACCAACAGTGAGAGCTGATTGACGATAAGGGGATCGGCACGTGATTTCGGACCTGGAAGATTAATGCTCCGCTGCTTCTCTCCATTCGTCCCATGTCAGCACAGACAAATATACTCTCAATGAGTGGATCAAGATATGACAGATACAACACCAAGATTAGTCCAGTCGACAGATCATACGTCTTATACGTTCTTTTACTCTCCTCCACCGAGACGAGGGTCGTGAACCGATATCCCGTTGCAAAGGCACCGAGTAACTGCAACGATCCAAAAACCATATCCTCAAGAAATGAGACTCATTGTTATCCAAACTTACCCCCCATGCCAGGAACATGATACTGCTCATCCAAAGAAACAGGGAGTTAGCCTGACGCAACCAAGCAATTTCCCTGGCAGTTAACGTACTGGCAACCGTCCTTCTATTCATGTGCCGGTCCCCGTCCACAGATGGAATTCCAGGATATGGATAGTCAGAGACATCCACAAGCACCCGATCATGTCCAGTGTCCAGTTTATATCCGCGCCTGGAATATCCTGAACAACCACCGCGCTCAGCATCCGCAGTAGAAGTGCAGTTCCTACGGCTGTGAACATGTTTCGCATAACTGGGTTATTGAACTTAGGCCACACATAACAGAAAGATGTCCATGCCTCCCAGAAAATGAGGTAAAGCGCAGCCCACGGACCAGACAAAGCATAAACGATTAGGGGAAAGCTTATCCAGCTCCCCATCCACCTCCTATATGCGCCAGACATCGTCAACATCCCCGCAGGGATCGGCCGATAGGGCTTATTGATGATATCCTCTGCGACAGATGTGGTCTGGTGTGCAATATCAAACACGTATGCGTATACGAATGATACCACCATAACCCTGACTACCAGCAACAGCAAATTTGGTGAGTCTAACTTGGCTGAGGAAGCTGTGTATCGCTCATATAATCCGGTAAGGATTGGTCCTACACAGGCGGAAAAATTGGACCAAAGGAGTAGGACTGTGATGTTTATCTCGTGTTTGATCAGCGAGGCCAGTCTTTGAGCCATCTTTTCCAGAGTTCTGAATCTCAGTAAGTACGATACACTCCTTTAAACACTATAATTGGTACTCGCAGGGGAAAACGACTGGGAACATAGTCCAAAGAACTGCTTCCTTCAATCAAATTCTCAATGGCGACTTATATCTTGCAGGTTGAAAAACATTACATGAATTCCATTCCCCAACTACCACATTTTCCCATAGTTGATCAATCTCCAAACGGATCATGAGCTTATTCCTCATATTTGTATAGCGGTATTTACCAGTATTGATCGAATTTGAATGAAAATACACTTTTAGCTTGCTGCTTGTCTCAGGCAATGCCTGACATGCGATAAGACATCAATACGGTGATTGGACCCGTTTCTATCACTTTCAAGGGGCCGTGCTTCGTTCGCCATTTATACCAACCAAGCATTTCACTTAAACTATTCTACATGCCGGGATAGATTTGATCGGGATACCCCCTGACCAGGTTCTATCCGAGGGAATGGACTCGGTCTTTGAAACATGGCATGTTCGCCTTAAAGTCTAGCTTCTCACAGTTTGATGTATCAACAAGTCTGAACCCATCATTCCGCCCTGCATTCACCGGGGACTATAGCGGCCATCGGGCATATATGACTGGAAATTTGATATCCCGGTTGCGCTCTTCGAAAACATCACGTGATCACTGCATATCTTCAGGTGCTAAGAAGTGAAGTCCTTTTCTCCCTTATCGGTATAGGAAATTCTCAATATTATTCTATATGCTACTACCAAGCATGATATTAGAACCCATGATTGAGCAGCTACAACGTTCCCTTTGTCTTCATGGGTGTCCATCTTTGTGGGAAATTCCCACGGCTTGCAAGACGCATACACCGTATAGAAGATATATAGCTTTCCTTTACAGCAACATTTGTTCGAAAACTTTTTGAAATTTAGCGTGTGTTAATTCTGGGCTTCGGAAATTAATGAGAGACTAAGCTAATACGCACTATATCTGTGCACATGCTAAACTAAATCTCAAGCATAGCAACGGAGAGATGGATCCCATGTTTAAATTCTCTAGCAGATTAGAGAGTATGTTATGGCGCGTAGGGGAATGGCAGTGCGGGTTTGATAGTTTGGATATATCAAGCGGCAACCACAAGATTCAAGTGAGGCTTTCCCGTGATTGGGTATTGGTACGGAGATGTCCTAAATAGATAGGTGAAATTTATTGTTGTCCTTTGATTGAGGGGATAGCTTCCATGAGGGGAGGGAAGATGAGGAGAACAAAGGAAGGATGTTGGATGTTAGCAAAGGATCAATAGAGATATTGCAGGCGGGAAAGGGGAGGAGCACAAAGAACCGGGGCAGATAACATAGAGCGAAAAGCTCAACTCTACATAGGAAGTGAGAAAAAAAAAAAAGGGCCATTCCTAATGTGATTGGAGACCTCCGACACATGACGTTCATGATTGGGCCGGTCAACAGGAAGCAATACCCATCACGGAGTCTCGAAATGATAGGTACTTCGGTTGTTACCCGACAAATGCTGGTTGATTCCTTTCTTCTTCCGACATATTCGACAGTAATGGGTCCATGTGACATGAGAATGAGGGGTATATTAAGGCCAGTAATCCCTCTCTTTCCTGCAAAGTGTTCTAGCAACCTTCACTGTCCTCTACAGCTCGACGCTATGGACACCGTGCAGAAGACCTCTCAGTACGAATCTGACATAACCAAGCTTCTAGATAAAGCGGGTATCCCCAATTGTATCTGGGGGGAGGGAATCCTCCAGCTGATGGGTGCAGGCGAACAATTCAACGTACATATCACTCTTCATTCAGATATACAATAACGTTAGTTAATGTCCCTTAGAGATTCAGCTGGGTAATCCCCGATGAAGAGATCCACAAGGCAAGTAAGGCGCTCTCAGACGCGAAATATACGAGACAGAACCGCAGCAGGTCCCCTGGGGAGTCCATGGGAGATTGCGTCTACCTCTACCCGTCAGACCATATGATAGAAGTACATCTCTTTGCAAAGTCGCGACTGTGTTGGACTTTCCCCGATCTTCCTCGCGAAGCCCCACAACCGGATGATGAGTTCTACATCCTTACCAGTCAGGTACAACGGCTGGAAGATAACGTACCATGCGTGCGCGATTATCCATCCAAGGAAAGCCATCCGGTGAGGATGCCGAGGCCCGAGAAGTTTCTGGAGGCATTGGTGCTGTTATGCTTTCGAGACCTCATTCTACAAGAGTTCTTTGATCCTTGGAAGAAACAACTGAGAATGATAGCTAAGCATCTGTTCAAAGGATTCCGGTGCTGTGGTCTGCATCCGGTCTTTGCGGATTATCTGATACGGTTCAGCATACGGATTGGGTCCGAGGATCGTAAGAATCAGAGCCTTCCTGATCCAGATCTGCATTTGATGTATGTCTGTTTGACGAGACTGGGGCAACTTCCGCTTCCGGAAAAGGATGTTCCTAGAGATGCTTGGCCGGGAGAACAGGATATTCGAAAGAGGTTCAGGAAAGTGAATAAGGCTCTTGATGTGTGTTCTTATGATGGGCCCGCGCAAGGGACTGTGATGTGGACCCACCAAGAGGTGGTAATGACCCTTGAGAGTGAGATGTGGAAGTGATTCGGAGATGGCATCCGACGAAACCTCAGTGTGGAGCTTGTGGGGTTTATGATGAACATGGCTAGGTTCTTTTTTCCTCCTACAGCGGTGGAGCAACGTCGGAATGCACTCGTTTACCCAGATAAGAATTGCAACTATGATTTGAAAATTGAGACGTCTTCGTATTCTGATTTCCGTACTTGTTTGTTTATGCTTTATTGCGTCTGAGAGTATACGTAGGAACCTCTCCATACTGTTAGGTTGTAGCATGAACATGAGATTAGACAACTTGAGATTGGATCATGTTGAGATACAAGGCTGACTATTGCTCGACAAAGTTGATCTGGTCCATCTAGGTAGTACCGAGATATCTTATACCTTTTAGGATGATAGATAAACGAGATATATGCTTTTGTTCTATACAGTAGTAGCCGCGATATTAAGGCAAGTCGTGAGATTTCCCAGAGCATACTTGTAGTTCGTGGAGGGCTTTGTGATGATACAGCTCGATATAAATGAAGTCGCGCTGGATAATGAGATCTTCCTTCGTATTAACAATGCTCCTCCTCATCTGATGTAAGGTCTATCTCTGTCTAGGATAATGACCGACCCTCTACTCCCTCGACAGTAATATTCACCGGCAGGATTTCCCCGTTGTCGTCAAAATACATCCGGTCCACACACACCACCCGGTGATCCCGCGCCGTATCATTGAGATACCGTCGATGATATACTATATAATAGTCCTCTCCATCGGGTGTAAACACACTGTTATGGCCTGTACTGGTTCCGACGTTGTCATTCCCTTGCAAGATCTTCTTCGGTGTCGTTGAGAATGGCCCCGTGGGAGACTCCGCAGTGACATAGCTAACTCCGTAAGAATTGTCGCCCCATCTGTGCAAATCCCAGTTAGCAGCGATACAACCAAGAGACAAAGGGATGTAACTCACCCTCCCACTGAGAACATATAATAATACACCCCATTTCGCTTCACCATCCACGGCCCTTCCACATACCCTTCCGGAGTAATCTCTAGATAGTCTCCCTTCAAACTCACCATATCCTCTCCCACCTCCACCACCACCGCGTGACTCCACCCCCCAAAATATAACCAGTTGCGTCCATCATCATCCTGGAAGATCTGCGCGTCTATAGCCTCAGCCCCGTATATTGTGCGGTTAACTAAGGGCTCCCCGATGGCATCCTCATATGGACCTTCTGGGCGGCCGGTGGTGGACTTGGCGACGCCGATGCCCGTCCCGTCGCCAACGGAGAAGTACATAAAATAGTCATACTCCTCTTCACTATCATCATGCTTGTGCAAATTTTTCTTCGTGGAGGAGCGAACCTTCCGGCCTACGGACGGTGCCCAGGCCGCACGGTTTGTCGACCAGGGGATGTTGGTGATGTTCAAAATGGTGGGGTGTTTGGTCCAGGTAAGGAGGTCAGGAGAGCTGAAGGCGTCGAAGAAGGTTTGCTCGCTGTAGTCGGCCGAGTAGGTCGGGTAAATCCAGTATTGGCCGTCGAAGAGGCGGGCTTCTGGGTCAGCGTACCAGCCCTGGAAGACGGGATTGCCAGCTAAGGAATTCAGGGACGCGCTGGAGGTGAGGAAGTTCTGAGGAAGAGGTTGTTGCGGGTGTGCGGTAGTAGAGGGGAGGAGGAGTGGGAGCATGGCAAGATAGAGGGGTGTCATGTGGAGAGGAGCCATGGTCGAAGTGGTGGTGAGAAAAAAGTTGCAGTAATGGCAACAGAGGGAGGTGGTTGGGTATATAACCAAGGGGATCTGCAAGAATGCGGGTGAGAATGCGGGGGTCCGAAAGGTGCATGATGGGGTCGCCTGATTGCAATCTCGGGGATGCTGTCAGGGAAGGTGCACACTAGTCCACTTGGCACGGCGACCATCATCTTAAATGTCATGCAATTTCAAACTAGTCGTTATATACACGCTAATATTCCAGGGATTCCTCCAGTAACCCCCGCAACTCAGCCTTCTCAGCCTCGAGCTCCCCGCTCAACGTCGGCGCAAGCGATAACACCCGCTGCTGTGGGATTGTGCCCTCCACCAGGGAGTCAATATCCCCCGCCTTGAAGCCCAGATCCTTCAGGCCTCGGGGCTGGTCGCCAAGCCTAACCAGGAAGTTGGCCAGCGCCTCTCCCAAGACCTCGCCCGCGCTCTCCCGCTTCACGTTCGAGATATCCACCCCGAATGCCTCCGCGGCCGCCAAATGTCGGTCCGGGTTGGAGGCAGCGGTGAATCGGAAGACGGCCGGTGCAGTCACTGCCACTGACACACCGTGTGGAATGATTGGGTGGTCCACTGCGTAGCCTGCATGCTTATATCCCGGGTTCTGGCTGGAGATCGGATAGCTCATGCCGTGGCAGAGATGGACGCCTGCGTTACCAAAGCCAACACCAGCCAGGGTGGCGGCCAAAAGCATCTGTGACTGCGCCTCAAAATCATCGGGGTCCCTGACAGCCCTGGGAAGGTACTTGACGGTGCTCTTCAGTGCCTGCAGGGAGAAGATGTCGGAAATAGGGTTCGCACCCTGATATGCGGGGCGGTTTATCGGATTAGTCGGACGAGGTGTCCGTTCGTTGTAGGGAATCGCCGTCCACGACTCCAGCGAATGGCAGAGCACATCCAGACCGGAGGAAGCATGAACTGCCGAGGGCATGGTGCGCGTGTTGATCGGATCGCAGATGCCCAGCGTCGGCTTTAGATTCCGGTGCGCAATGCCGGTCTTGGCCTTCTTGGATACCAGATCAAAGATGGCAGTGCCTGTGGTCTCCGAGCCGGTACCTGCGGTGGTCGGCACAGCCACCAATGGCTTCAATGGCCGGTCAACCGGCAGCCCCTTACCCAGCGGGGCATTGACAAAGTCGAGAAAGTCGGCGTCCGGAAAGACGGTGTAGAGGTTCATGAGTTTGGCGGTGTCAATAACCGATCCACCGCCTGGGCCGTTAGCCGGATCAAGGGATGACACGGGGTCGATACTCACCTACGGCGAGGAAAGCGTCGGGATTGTATGGTTTGGCAAATTCGATTGCTTCCTTGACACTGTGGAAGTCAACAGGTGAACGAAATGTATGACTGGGTGACACACGAGCTATCCTTGGGTTCCACGCGGACCTTGTCGAAGACGGTGAACTCAATCCCCTCCCGTGTCAGGCCTTCCACCGCTTGTTTCATGGCATCCAACTTTAACACATTTTCGTCGGTCACAATGCATACTCGCTTCGCTTTCATGTTGGCAAAATCCATGCCGACCTCCTTTGTCGCTCCAGGGCCAAAGCGGATGCTAGAAGCGGCCATTTCGAAGGCGTATTCTTTCCGACGAGAGGGGTCCGTGGGGGTGGCCATATGGCGGCGCACATGGTCGGCGAGTGTGGGAGAGCGGTGGTGATGATGGTGGTTGGGATTTGAATGACAGGGACATGAAGGAGGATGAGTGTATTGGACGGTGCGCAGCAGGTTGCGAGCTCTGCTGGCGGCCGAGGGGGCGACGCGGACGGCGGAGACCATAATGCGGGGTCGTGTGTTGAACTGGAGAGGAGGAGATCAAAGCAAATTGTCAATGAATTGAAGGAAGTTGAAAAGACGAAAGAAAGCAGTAAGGCGAGTCGGAAGCAGAGGGAGGAGAGAAGAAGCAGCCGAGGAGGAGAAGCTGGAGAAGGGAGCAAATGCGGGGATCCCGTTCGGACAGAAAGCCGACCCCGGTAATAATCAGCCTCCCTGCCATCTTCGTTCTTCTTCAATCGTCACTCCCCACGCCTCGAACAGTGTTTGGATCGGAACGGTTTTCTTCATTCGCTGCAGAGGTCGAATGATGCAATCGGCTTCACATTGCCCGAAATTAAGCACAGGGATGATCCAGACGCAGTCCTCGGGTCGGGCCCGGCGATACCCGAAAGGGAAGTACCGAGGTCCTTGATTGTTCGTGGACATTGGGCCTTTGTATATCGACAGGCCGCCCGCCTCATCCTGCTTGGGGCTCTCCACGCAACATCTGTATCCAGGCATCTTGGGGATCATGTCAGACGACATCGGCACTCACGCCATGGCCCAGCCTGAGCTTAGGCCTCCGACCAGCGGCATCCACCAATGACCGGCATTCCGCGGCCATCCTGTTCCGCACCCGCAGCCTTGACGGATTAGCAAGAATTACCCTATCGACCTGGGGATATACATGGCCCCAAGAGTACCAGACCAGGGGGAATTAGCGGGGTTTGTGCCTGACAGTCAGGTCGCCACAGTCGATCCTTCAACTACTGCGCCTCCCCGACAATTCCCCCTCTCCATCCACCATCATCACCTCCCAGCAGAACATCACCACCATGACACGAACGCCACCCAACTCCTTCCAGCAGCTGGAAAAGGTAAGCATCACCACCGCCCGAGCGACACTCAATTCCAATATCCACTGACACCCCCAGCTCGGCGAAGGCACCTACGCCACGGTACCTCCAACCCACCACCACACCACCACCAGACAACCCCACTAAATCAAGATAGGTCTTCAAAGGCCGCAACAGCCAAACGGGAGAGCTGGTAGCATTGAAAGAAATTGCTCTCGACACCGAAGAGGGCACACCCTCGACCGCGATCCGTGAAATCTCCCTTATGAAAGAACTCCACCACGAGAACATCCTCAGCCTCCACGATGTCATCCACGCCGAGAACAAGCTCATGCTCGTCTTCGAATACATGGACAAGGACCTGAAGCGCTACATGGACACTCACGGCCAGCTCGAGTCCCCGATCATCAAATCCTTCGTATACCAACTTCTCTGCGGCGTCGCCTACTGCCACGACAACCGCATCCTCCATCGCGACCTCAAACCCCAGAACCTCCTCGTAAACACCAAGGGGCAACTCAAACTCGCCGATTTTGGCCTCGCGCGCGCATTTGGCATCCCCGTGAACACCTTCTCCAATGAAGTCGTGACCTTATGGTACCGCGCACCAGACGTATTACTCGGAAGCCGAAGTTACAGCACGAGCATCGATATCTGGTCCATCGGATGCATCGTCGCAGAGATGTACATGGGGCGATCGTTATTCCCGGGCTCAAACAACGAAGACCAACTGCAGAAAATCTTCAAGGTGATGGGCACGCCGTGTGAGGGGACCTGGCCCGGTGTGTCGAGGTTACCCGAGTACCGGGCAGATTTCCCGCTCTACGCAGCACAGGATTTGAGGGGGCTGGTGCCGCGGATAGATGCGGTGGGTCTGGATCTCATGAAGAAGATGTTGAGGTTGCAGCCTGAGAGGAGAATTAGTGCTGCGGAGGCGTTGAGACATGCTTGGTTTGATGATCTGGAATGAGTAAGTGTGGATGAGAGGGTTGGTTGCCCTGGTGTTACCTCTGAGCTGCTAGGGTACTTTTGTTGATGCGAGGAGTCATGCGAGGACTATTCAGCCTGGAGGGATTGGTTTGAGCCGGATGTCGGTAGTAAGTAAGGAAGAATTTGAAACCGAGGGGTTGGTTGCGGGGGAACTTCTTCAGCCGGTCACAAGGGGGCTCTCATGCTATCGTTCTCTGAGACACCCACTGGTAACGTACACCCGCCAATCACTGCCCTGCCTGCTACAGTTTTTGGTTTTGCCGGAAGTTGCGAACCGTCTTGACCTTCTTCTATATATGTCATTCAAAACGATATCATGTCTGGAATTCTGTCAGGGTATCGCATTGATGAACAAGAACTAGGCATCTATATACATTTCGATGAAAGGTCAAAGGGTCAAAAGAGTGGAGCAGAAAGGTTGCTAGAGAATAATGTCGGTACGTAGTGCCACGAGCTTTCCCGCCAGGTTGCTTGACTAGGTCGGGATAGCAACTAAGCTTTCCCTGCCTCAACACAAGCCTCATGACCACTGTAGATCGTAGTTTGAGTACCACAGGGATCGAAGAGTGTCCGATCGGTCGAGAACGCCTCAGAGGTCGCCGAGTTGAGCTGCCTCTTCTCGGGTTCCTGTGAAGAGGTCCGGAGTCGGGTCCAGAGCTTGACGTTGAATAGTGGTCGGATATGTGACAGACATGCAGCTGTTATTCCCACTGCTGCTTCCATGCAGGTCCAGACTACGACGGGGACTTGGTTGTCTTTTGTAATGGTCAGCGATAATGGTATAGATGGATAGGGGGGGAATAGATAGAGGCTTACAGGTGATATCTGGACCGGCCTGGGTGAGCTGGATCATAGCGACTAGACGGACGATGTCGAAGCATAGAGTCCTGAGTTGGTTAGTATGAGCGTGGGTCGGGCCATTGGAGAGGAGTCATACAGGATTCCCACGAGAAAAACTCCCGAAAGCAACAGGCGCTGTGCTTTTGAGATTGGCAAAGCCCAGACACTCTTCAATGGCATGACCAGGAGGACCACATCCGTGAGGATATTGGGGATTTGTTGGCCATAGTAGTAGCTGACTGTGTCGACGCAGTGTCCCGGGACTGTGCGGTCCCAGAACTTGTGCACTGGGACACAGTTCAAGACACCGGCAATGCTGACACTCAGGGCCCAAAGAATAACAATTGTTCCGACAATGTTTACTGAGATTGTCATGCTCTTGGCTGCGAACAGCCGCTTGTAGACTGCAAGGATGGATAATTTGATGAATGCGACGCAGCAGGTGTAGACGAAAGAGTTGGACCATCCGATCTAGGCGCAGTTCGTTAGTTGAATCCTTAGCTGAGCATTGGGTACAAACCTTAAAGTAAACTGTCAGGTTTTTTTGTGGAATCATGGTGATGTGAGATCCCAGGCCGTTGAACAGAACTGTAACCGGTTAGAAAGTAGGGATGGGTTGGGGATGGATAACTCACGAATGGTAACACCGATCGAACAGCCATATTTGAAAAGCTTCCACAGACCGTTAGTATGATTCATTGGAGCGATGCAAAAGACATACCAAAGCTATTATGATGAGGTAGTCATCCAGGTACAACTTGCTACCAGTGATCTTTCTGGCGAGAAGGCGCAGGGCTACTGCAACGGTGGACAAAATGAAAGCGAAATAAAGTGCAATGATAACCGACCGGCGGAGATTCTGATTGGGATGCTCAAAGTCACCCGAGGTGCCACTATCTGAGACTTGATCCAACGACATAACGGCGGTGGTAAGGATAGACTATGGTCGGGTAGAATGACTGCAGGTTGATGCTTGCAGGTGATGGATAGTTCGTGGCTGCAGGTATTTGGAATCGGAGGCATTGTTGCAGACAACGATCCTCATAAATAATTCTTGACAGGCCTATTTTTGGGTAGGGAGAAGGGCTGGTAGCCTAGGGACGTTGGACGTATCCTGATCTGCATGGTTACCAATTTGCAGCTGCATATTCAGCGTCCATACATCACATTTGTTCCAAGGCACAGCCAATGACAGACACGCCACAACAATGGGGAGGGGCTAAACGGCCCTAGAAACCCACAATCCAGGACCCCGAGCGCAGGGGTACTGGAGATCATAGCAGGGATACCAACTCCGTACATGAGTTCACCCTCGGTGAGGCAGACAGGGCTGCGGGGGGCAACCCGGAGGGGTAGCCTCGAGGCTCGGATTCGACATGTATCAGTGACTTGAGACACAGTTAAACCCCTGTCAAGTGATAGACTGACAGGCTAACGAGGAGCATAGTTCCAGCCTTGTCTGTGCGCTGCAGCCCTTGCTTCCAAAGTTGCCGAAAACCGGGCCAGCCTCGGCAGGTTGGAAGTCAATTGAAGCCGTGGCACTGCTTCATCTCGCGTGGCTGATTGTGATAAGGTTTGGCAGGCACCGATCGGATGTATCAACTCCCAGACGTGATGCATCTTCTTTTTGCCGAACCCCCACTTGCTTGCAGTTGCAGACTCACTTTTGAGTTCTGCTCGCTTAGGGGTGGCATAGTTGAATCCTTCGAGATAATTATTTGGCAATGTGGCCCTGTGCTGCGGGTAGACGACCTGTCTATCCCTTTTGCCATGGGAACAGGACGGTGCCTTTTTAGTCCAACTTTCGTGTCTTTGTGTTCTCCTTTTCCTCGCTGCAGTATGAAGAACTAGCTTGGATGATGCTTTCGCCGACTGGGCCTTGGAAGTTTTGTTTCCAGAACAAACTCTTGCTCAGTCCCGTGACCGTCGCCATTCTCTCGGGCTTCTTTTCGCACATCACTAACATCAACATTCTAACATCTTTTCAGCAGCCCCCCTACAACTAGCAGCCGTTATCTGTCAAGGTGATCCACTAAAGTGGCAAAATGAGCAATACCGGGTCATCCTTTGTTGCCTTCAGCGTGCATAATGACCTGTCAGCAGTCACCCATTTTCGGACGCCCGCATTTTCTTGGTCATATAAAGAGTCGAGCAAGTCCCTATCAATGTTTATACTTACACAACGCTATATATGCTAATACCGGGATTCGTTTCTTTCAGAGCACCATCTCCATGAAAACGAGTGTTTGCGACGGATATATGTCTATCGGTTCCTCTCAGAAAAACCAAAGGCTGCATAACCCGGGCTTATCACCTCATAGCAATGATTCAGACGGCTCTGTGACTACTATCCTAGAGACCCTTCCATGGTAGATAATGGGAATATGATCACAAATGGACTACTCGGCTATGATGATCTCTGTGTGCGGAGTCCAGGCCACAGACACGGTGCCAGACAAGTAGCCCGGCCCAGACCAGCAAATCTTACTCTTTTGGCTGCGTACCTTCGTTCAACGAATGAAAAGAATCCTCATGATAAACACCATCTTTCACACGCAAATTATCATGACAAGCAGGATCCACTGCGTAAGCTTCACGGTAAGTGGAAAATAACCTTCTCGTTGCCAAGAACATCAGCTCAAGTTATAGTAAAACAAGATATACCTATAGTCCCACCCATGATACCATTCCATCACAGAAAGCAACGAGGACATGCCAGTTTTCGTTGCGATGGATTCAACGCAACCAGCGCGATCATGATCTTGGACGAGTTTTGCGAGACGGTGGGCGAGCGGTTTGGAGCGGAGCATCAATGCTCGGCCCCCACTGGCCCCCACCAGCCTAGGCGACGCGCTAGCAGCAGAAGGGGTTATCACCAGTCGATCTTATTGGCCTTCTCGAGTACGTTCAGTTATCATATCCTGGCTACCCACCCCCTCATCACCATGTGTCAGGCACCAGGCTGAGCAATTGAACAAGGTCTGTAATGCTGCGCCATCTTGGCCGTCATTCAAAAACCCGCAACTGTATACAAATTACTCAATTACCCGCCTCTCAAACAGGATCAGATACTGCCAGCACGCTAGCGCCGCTTGGGGCACATTTCATACAACCGTCGCTCAGCCGCGTGTTAGTCCAGTGGGACGGCTTTAATATACCTAAAAGCCTAGCCATCTTTCTCCTAGCAGGATAGGTAGCACACGCCCCCTTCTCAACTCATTGCCAAGCAAAGTCCCATCACCGATATTCAGTGCAATGCCGTCCAAGCGATATGGGACCACCCACGTATTTATGTCAATGCAGACCCGACAGACATCCTTGTCCCTGATTCCCCATGTTTCTCAACAGGAATACTAACACACTTCTCTAATGATCTTATCTGATCCAAATATTTAACAATAATTTCCAACATTACGCATGGCCATCATGTTACTCACCATACTTCCCCTAACCCTCCTAATCTCCCTTACCACCGCACGCACCTGCTACCACCCCGACAAATCCATTGCCACTTCCAATGTCCCCTGCACCTCCGACTCGACCACCTTCTGCTGCGACTCCGGCGCCATCTGCATGACCAATGGCTATTGCATCGGCGTCGGCAGCCAACCTTATCTGTTGTTTCGGGGAGCCTGCACGGACCAAGACTGGGGTGATAATTGTCCTTCGCATTGCGGTAAGTCCTCTTCATCCAATTGTCTCTTGTTCTTTCACCTTCCTTATATACAATTCTCCCTGCTTGAGATTAATGCTAATAATGAACAACAGCAAACAAGAACCCCACTGGCGGCGCCCCCATCATCGGCATCGGCTCCGACAGCTCCGGAAACTCCAAATACTGCTGCGGATTTCAAGTCAAGAACAACGGGTCATCGGAGTGTGTGGACGGTGATACAGCATTTACGCTGGATGACGGGGAGATGATACTGGGGAAGGCAGCGCTAGAGAATGTCACCAGTAGCAGTAGCAGTTCAGCTACCTCGACTTCTACGGGGACAATGTCCACAGCCACAGTGGTGGAAACGATGTGTTCTGCATCAGACAACGGATCGCATTGTGGGACTTCGAATGCGACGGCAGTGGGGGCCGGCGTGGGTGTGCCCTTGGGTGTGCTGGCCGTTTCAGCGGCGATTTGGGCGTTGTGGGAACGGGGGCGTCGGAGGACAGCAGTTGCGGCAGCGGTGGCTGCTGGTGTCAGTGGAAGTGGAGGGTATGTGATGGAGCACCAGGTAGGAGCAGGAGGCATGCAGCAGAATGGGCATGGGTGGTTTTCAGGGAGGATGGAGAAGACGCCGTTGGCGGAGTTGGGGCATGGGAATAGAGGGGAGGTGCAGGAGATGATGGGGAGTGGGGGATATCGTCATTCTTGAACTGTCAAAATATACCGGTTCCCCCAAAAATGTAAAACTCGTGTTTATTCCGCCTCTCATTGGTCGACGTACACAGGTAGCTACAGTGGTCCTGTTCCTGCCATATATGTACTTCCTCCCTCTACTTCTACAGGTATTACAGTCTCCTGTGTGATTTATTTATACTTTTACTGTTCTACTGCCTTCTTTCTTTTTATTATTATATATATTCATATTATTATTATTTTAATTATATTATCTCTTCTTTAATTATATCACCTCTTTATTATTATTATATATGTTTATATTATTGTTCTTTTTTTATATTATTATTCTTTTCTTCTTATGTATTCTTATTTTCTCTCTCTTTTTTAATTATATTATTGTTACGGACCCCTGCTAGCTAAAGGGACTAGTGAGGCGGTTACGTCAGGCAGAAGGGCTGTACTCGGAAAGATGCAACCCTTATCAGGAAGAACCCGAGCTGGGCCGCTACGTGTCACGAGTCACGTGACTGCGGGTATACGAGAGGGTATATGGTCGGGTATATGGTATATGCCTATGGTATATAGGACGGTATATGGAATGGTATACAAGGAACGGATATATAAGGACACTCCTTTTTATACTTAGTTAGTTCTGTTCTTCGTGCTTAATAATACTGTCTTTAAGTAACCTACGTTTTGGTAGAGCTTAGCGACAACACTTGTCCGCACTTACTTACGGATAGCTGCGCGGCACTATCTGGCTTTACTTCTCTTTTCTTGTTCAGATCAAGATATCTTTAGATAGTCAACAGCCTGACTATCTTTGATTCAGTTCACAAGGTACGTATCGGAACGGGAGCTAAGCTAATAGGAACAGGGAGAAGTGATCCTAGGGTTTGATATATTGAGTACCAGTCAGTATGAGTATTATCCAGTGACAACCAGTCATTATATTGATTATATTGAACACATCACGAGTGCCTCAGCAGCAGGGCCCGACAACCAAGAAACTAATGGACATGGTTGGTCAGCTATAAGAAAGCATCACGGCCTTAGAACAAAAGAACCAGTTACTCAAAGATTGCTTATTAGTTAAATCTGTTAAGGTCCGACTACCTGAGCTATTTAACAGCAAACGAGCGAAGCTCAGGGCTTTCTTGACCCAGTTAGACTTATACCTCAACATGAATAAGGAAAAGCTTAAGAATAAGAAGAACAAGATTTTTTTTATATTTATTTATCTTACCGGAGTGGTATTTAATTGGTTTAAACTATATATCTATAAGTAATAAGAAAAGTCAGTAAGTAATCAGGATAATAATATAAAATGATTTTTTACTAGTTATACTAGATTTAAACAGTGTCTTAAACAGATATTCAGAGACATTGATGCGATATAAAATACTGAGTAAAAGTTATAATGACTTAAGTAGACAGAATCGGTATTTATATATGCTTTAGAGTTTTAGCAAGTTATCAGTCACCTGGATTAAAATGATAATACTTATATCTTACAATTTAAAGAAAGACTTAAGATAGAGATTCAAGAGAAGATCATTTGGCAAGAATAACTAGACACCTTGACCAAGATAATTAAAGCAGTAGTGAAGATTGATAACAAGCTATACAACTTTAACATAAAATAATAAGAGAGTTAGTAGACCAGTGGGTCTATATCTTGATATAATAACCAGCCAGGTTACTGAGCCAATAATAGAAGGTCGGCATAACCTAGAAGCTTGGGATACGAAGATCCCTACAGGCTGAAGCCTATGGAGCTGGATGCAGCACAGCATCAGACTCAAGAGACTCGAGTGTCTAAAAAGGAACTCAAACAGTGTAAAAGAGACTGCTTGTGCTTTAGCTGCGGCAAAGCAGGTCACCAGTCAAAGAACTGCAGTCAGAAACAGCCTTAGAAGTAATTAAAAGCTATGAATCAAGATCAAGGCAGAGGAGCCTATAATATCACCGCTATTCAGCACAAAGTTTGGACAGAATCTATAATATAGATATTAGGTAGCAAGAAGCTATATATTATTTAGTATGATTAGCTGTCAGAGAATAGGATATACTGTAATTAGTTAAGATAATAAGCTATTCTAGATAAGTTAACAGTATCACTCAGTTAATAAGAGGATTGATGATTATCTGTACTATTAGTTTGGACTATAGAAATCAATAATAATAATTATAAGCCAGTTTTAAGGAATAACTATCCCAGTATAATTTAGAATAAAGATAAACTGTTAGATAAAGAGTATAATATACTACTTAAAGATCTTAAACCTAGTAAGAAAAGACTCAGTAAGATACTTAATACTTCTAAAAAACCTCTATCAGAAATTAGTAAACTCTGTCCATCACAGTGAGATGAGGATAAGAAAAATTAGAAGAATAATTAAGAAGATATTACTTATTAATTAGACCGCATTTTGAAGAAGATCTCAGAGAATCTAGCATGATTTTGTCTAGAGCTTAAAATAATTATATAGCATTGTCTATATTAAGATTTAAAATATTAGAAATCATAAAATAAGACTTAGAAATAATATTTACAGAGATGCTCTTGTTACCTAGAAGTTTGTTTAACATATAGATAAAATAATATAGATTATTATTACTAGTTATTAAAGATTAGTTAGAAGATAAACATTGCTGGAACAGAGTCTTGATATGATAAACCATATCTGTATGTTTATTTCAAAGAAAGTAGAAGTTACTGAAGATATAATGAACTTCCTTGACTCATATACTACATGAATATATGCTTAATATATTATGATTAAAAGTACATTATTAACTACTGATCTAGAGTACTGGAAGTGGTTAAGACTAAGGCAAGTCATTATCTATATAATATCTTTGGTTGCGTGTGCAAAGAGTATTAAAGATATTCTTATTATAGATTAATATATTGACTAGCATGTTTTGATGATTAGTATATAATATATTATATAATAAAGATAAAAGGCTTGAGATTTCTAAGAAGATACTTATAGCAGTTAGGACTTAACTGGCCAGAATAGTAATTAGCAATCATAAAGTCAGGACCATATCTGAAGATCCAAGCAGTTATATTAGATTAACTAGTTCAAGTACTAGTAGATTCTGAAGTAACTGGGAACTTCATGAACCCGTGATTTATATAATAGCTTAAGATACTCAGATAATAGAAAGAAGAATCTGAATCAATCACAGGACTAAACAAAGAGAATTTGGAAACTCTTATATTGATAGTTAAGTCAGGAACTGTATTTATGACTGTAAAGGATTACTATAAGTATATAGATTTTGATATAACATCTTTAAAATAGTATGATATTATATTAAAGATTTTATGACTTAAGAATCATAACCTACAGATTAATTAGAAGACTGAGAATCTCTAATTCATAAATTATGATTATCTAAAACAATACTAGCAAGGACTAGATATGGGGTCTGGATCCATATGGCCTGCTACTTAGCATAGAGCTGAAACAAGGACTAAATAATCTAGTAAGGGAAGGTTGAGATCGCTATAAAAGCCTAACGTGCCAGATATTAGAGATAACTTAGAGAAACATAACACCTCAAGTATAGTTGCACAAGTAATAACAGTAATCAAGCCATTATAGAAAGATTAGCTTATAAAATTATCAGAATAGATATTAACAATAATAAAAGAGTACCGCGAGTATAGTATTAACAGCTTCAATACAGAGATTGAGATAATTATCCAGAAACTAGAAGATTTATGGAAACTTCTAGCTGCGGTCAAGAGTAATGCGCAGATTCCACCATAATATAAGAGATTTAAAGACTTATTTAAATAACTAGAGCAACCTGAATTATCTTAACATGGAAAGCATGATCATATTATTTTTATAAAGAAAGAAAAGTTACTAATATACAGAAAGATTTATCTAATATCTAAAAAAAAATCGCAGGCATTATAAGAATATATTAATAACTAACTGGCTAAAGATAATATCAAGCCTTTAAAGTCACCAGCAGGACATAAAGTCCTATTTATACTAAAAAAGAACAGCAGTTTATGATTATACGTGGATTATCAGCCACTAAATATTATCATGATTAAGGATTAACATCTGTTATCTTTGATTTTGGAAATCTAAGATAAGATATAAGGAACAAAGTGATTTACCAAACTCAATATTATAAATATATATTATCATATACGCATCATGGAAGATGAAAAATGAAAAACCGTGTTTAAAATAAAATATAGATATTTTAAATACTTGATTATATTATTTAAGCTTACCAACACACCAGCATTATTTTAGTAATATATTAATAAAGTTCTTAGAGAATATCTTAACAGGTTTATGATTATTGTTACGGACCCCTGCTAGCTAAAGGGACTAGTGAGGCGGTTACGTCAGGCAAAAGAGCGGCACTCGGAGAGATGCAACTCTTATCAGGCAGGACCCGGACTGAGCCGCTACGTGTCATGAGTCACGTGACTGCGGGTATACGAGAGGGTATATGATCGGGTATACAGTATATGCCAATGGTATATGGAACAGTATACGGAATGATATATAAGAGACAGATATATAAAGACACTTCTTCACATACTTAGTTAGTTCTGTTCTTCATGCTTAATCCAATTATCTTTAAGTAACCATACATTTTGGTAAAGCTTAGCGACAACACTCGTCCGCACTTACTTATGGATAGCTGTACAGCACTATCTGGCCTTACTTCTCTTCTTCTGTTTAGATCAAGTCGCCTTTAGATAGTTAATAGCCTGACTATCTTTGATTCAGTTTACAAGGTACGTATCGGAACGGGAGCTAAGCTAACAGAAACAGGAAGAAGCAAATCCTAGGATTTGATATATTGAGTATCAGTCAGTACAAGTGTTATCCAGTAA